>NC_079396.1:1358032-1520532 GCF_029220125.1 Pseudoliparis swirei
AGATCCACACCACGTTGAGTTAGGGGCTACTTAGCTTAGCATAAGATATATACCACGTTGAGTTAGTGGCTACTTAGCTTAGCATAAGATCTATACCACGTTGAGTTAGTGGCTACTTAGCTTAGCATAAGATCTATACCACGTTGAGTTAGTGGCTACTTAGCTTAGCATAAGATCTATACCACGTTGAGTTAGTGGCTACTTAGCTTAGCATAAGATCCACACCACGTTGAGTTAGGGGCTACTTAGCTTAGCATAAGATCCACACCACGTTGAGTTAGGGGCTACTTAGCTTAGCATAAGATCCACACCACGTTGAGTTAGTGGCTACTTAGCTTAGCATAAGATCCACACCACGTTGAGTTAGGGGCTACTTAGCTTAGCATAAGATCTATACCACGTTGAGTTAGGGGCTACTTAGCTTAGCATAAGATCTATACCACGTTGAGTTAGTGGCTACTTAGCTTAGCATAAGATCTATACCACGTTGAGTTAGGGGCATTTCTGAAAGACAAACTTGAGCAACTCGTGTCTACACACTGCTGCAGTGCTAGGTCTCTCTCTATTTCAGCCTAGCAGGTCTAAATGCTAAGCTAACCACATCCTGCCTCTAGCATCACATTTAAGGCACAGAGTGGTAAAGATCCTCTCCCACTCTGGACACGGAGATCTAATGTGTTCCTACCTCTTGTTTTAGGATGCAGAGCGCGTGCTCGGCTCGAGGTCTTCCAGTAAAAGGCGTCATGCTCAGAGTCTCACGGAGACGTCTGAAGGCAAAGAGAGCCGCCTCAGACAGTCACAGCGGAACAGTCTGTTCTCCATTCGTAAAGCTTTCAGGGAGCTTCCTCTCTTGGAGTGCTTGTTGATCTCTGAATGACTTCAGGCTGAGTCATGAGTCCTGCTCCTCCCCGCGATGCGTCTCCTCTGCTGTAACGCCCTGCTGTGTCTCTGCCCGCTCAGGTTTGACTACTGCAGGTTCATAGAGGCCGACTACGCCCCCATGGAGACGGCCTACATGGTCTCGATGCGTCCGACGAAAGGCTACGCAGCGTCGACCAAGTCGCCCACCGAGGCACACGCGTCCACCAGGTCTCCGGACCGCCGCTCGGCAAACGCTCCCTCGACCCCTCGGGGCGCTCGGTCCGTGTGTTGACCTTCTGAAGCATGAGCATGATGACTTCTGAGCTGTGAATGTCTCGTGGTGTTACAATAATCTGAGTTGGAGTTAGTTTTTTTCATCTTTGCAGAATCCTTATTAGAAACGGCCGCTGTGGTTGACCATGTGACTGTGTGTCTGTTGTCTGTTGTATGTGTGTCTGTGGTCTGTGTGTCTGTGTGTCCGTTGTCTGTGTGTCCGTTGTATGTGTGTATGTGTGTCTGTGGTCTGTGTGTCTGTTGTATGTGTGTATGTTGTCTGTGTGTCCGTTGTCTGTGTGCCTGTTGTCTGTGTGTCCATTGTCTGTGTGTCTGTTGTCTGTGTGTCCGTTGTATGTGTGTCTGTTGTCTGTGTGTCCGCTGCCTGTTGTCTGTGTGTCTGTTGTGACGCGGCTGTGTGTCTGTTGTCTGGGTGTCTGTTGTCTGTGTGCCTGTTGTCTGTGTGCCTGTTGTCTGTGTGTCTGTTGTCTGTGTGTCCGTTGTCTGTGTGTCTGTTTGTCTGTTGTGACGTGGCTGTGTGTCTGTTGTCTGTGTATGTGTGCCTGTTGTCTGTGTGTCTGTTGTCTGTGTGTCCGTTGTCTGTTTGTGTGTATGTGTGTCTGTTGTCTGTTTGTGTGTCTGTGTATCTGTTGTCTGTGTGTCTGTTGTCTGTGTGTCTGTTGTCTGTTGTTTGTGTGTCTGTTGTCTGTCTGTGTGTCTGTTGTCTGTTTGTGTGTCTGTTGTCTGTGTGTCTGTTTGTGTGTCTGTTGTCTGTGTGTCTGGTGTCTGTGTGTCTGTTGTCTGTTTGTGTGTCTGTGTGTCTGTTGTCTGTGTGTCTGTTGTGACGCGGCTGTGTGTCTGTTGTCTGTGTGTCTGTTGTCTGTGTGTCTGTTGTGACGCGGCTGTGTGTCTGTTGTCTGTGTGTCTGTGTGTCTGTTGTGACGTGGCTGTGTGTCTGTTGTCTGTTTGTGTGTGTGTGTCTGTTGTCTGTGTGTCTATGTGTCTGTTGTGACGCGGCTGTGTGTATGTTGTCTGTGTGTCTGTTTGTGTGTCTGTTGTCTGTGTGCCTGTTGTCTGTGTGTCTGTTGTGACGTGGCTGTGTGTCTGTTTGTGTGTCTGTTGTGTGTGTCTGTTGTCTGTGTGTCTGTTTGTGTGTCTGTTGTCTGTGTGTCTGTTGTGACGCGGCTGTGTGTCTGGTGTCTGTGTGTCTGTTGTCTGTTTGTGTGTCTTGTCTGTGTGTGTGTCTGTGTGTCTGTTTGTGTGTCTGTTGTCTGTGTGTCTGTTTGTGTGTCTGTTGTCTGTGTGTCTGTTGTCTGTTTGTGTGTCTGTTTGTGTGTCTGTGTGTCTGTTGTGACGCGGCTGTGTGTCTGTTGTCTGTGTGTATGTTTGTGTGTCTGTGTGTGTGTCTGTGTGTCTGTTTGTGTGTCTGTTGTCTGTTTGTGTGTCTGTTTGTGTGTCTGTTGTCTGTTTGTGTGTCTGTTTGTGTGTCTGTTGTCTGTTGTGACGCGGCTGTGTGTCCGTTGTCTGTGTGTCTGTTGTCTGTCTGTGTGTCTGTTGTATGTGTGTCTGTTGTCTGTGTGTCTGTTGTGACGCGGCTGTGTGTAGGTGCATGTCCATGTGGTTTCATGTTGGTGGATCTGGATCGCTCCCCTTGTGGTTTTCCGTGGTTTGTTGTTTGTTTATTGATCAACACGTCTCCTCTTACGTCGGACCAGGCGGCCGCCGGCCGCGCCCAGTAACAGAGATCCCCATGGCAACGCATCCCTCAGCAGCAGCAACTCCGGCTCCTGTAAGGGCAGCGACTGCAGCCCCACCAAAGGGTGAGACAGCAGGAAACCGACTGTGGGTCGACTCTCTGGGACTGAACGGGGAAACCTGTCTCTGCTTTTAGCTGAAGGTGTAAATAAATCAAAGTTGGGAGGAATAGTCTGGATGTTGTTAGAAACTTTGATCAGAATGTGGTTTTCCTTCCCATATAGTTAGATTTCACAAAAGTAAATGGTGTAAAACAAAACATTTAACACATACAATTTGCCTGAATAGAATATATTCTAAAGTGGTCACTTATTAAAATGTAAATCAGGACAAATAAACGAATGGCTGCGAACCTGAGCAGAAGTTTAATTAATGCCAGCTTTGGAAAATCAGTGCAACAGATACATTGTGGTTGTTGGGGTTGAATACCCAGCCCTGCATACGACACACCTGTTGTTGAAATGAACACAGTGAGTAATCCGTTCTGAAGATCTTTTCATTGCCCTAGACGTCATCCAAAGTACTCGTGTACGGACAACCATGGTATCCGGCCCCCTCCACCGGAGCAGTACCTCACCCCCCTGCAGCAGAAGGAGGTGTGTATCCGACACCTGCGGTCCAGGCTGAAGGAAACCATCAACACCCTTCAACACAGGTGAGATACCGAGATGGAAAGAGGGTTTCACTATCGGCAAGAGAGTCAGATCTTAAGTTGTCTGACTTGTTCTACTCCTAACCTAAGCCCAACATCTTGAGTCTCATTGTTCTTCCTTTGTCCCCTTTCTCCCCTCAATGCCCTCTCAGGGACACAGAGATAGATGAGCTGAGAGGCCAGCTCTACCGGATGCAGGAGGACTGGGTCGAGGAGGAGTGTCACCGCGTGGAGGCCCAGCTGGCCCTGCAGGATTCGCGTCAGGAGATCCAGCAGCTCAAACAGGCTGTGGACACTGTCCGCGCCACGCTCAGCGAAGCAGGCGGACTTAGTGGCGACGTCGGGGTCCAGAAGTACTTTCAGGACATCAACACCCAGAACCACAAGCTTGAGAATCTTTTGCTCAGCATGGAAATGGCCCAGGCCGGATTAGCCAAGGAGGGGGAAGCCATACCGAGCCGTCGGACCCGCGTTGGAGGTTCGGCACCGGCGTCGGTGTCAGGGGAAAGTCCAGGGGGGATACCCAGACCGGCAGGAGGGAGGGGGTCTTGCTCCTGCGACGGTAGCCCAGCCCGGTCGCTGACCCGGAGCTCCACCTACACAAAACTGAGCAATCAGGCGCTCGCAGACCGGAACGGCAACGGCCCGGACTTCCCTTGTCTGTCGGCTGACGGCACCCAGGATAGTGGCTTTGTGTGCTGCGGGGAGAGCAGCATCCCCAGCCAGGCCGACCTGCTGCTGGAGGCCGCCTTCCTGTCTGAGGAGACGGCAGCTTTACTCAACTCCTACGCACAGACCTTTTCCCAATCTCTGCCCCAATCTTTGCCTCACACTCTAGCCGACTCTCTGCCCAACTCTCTTTCCTATTCCCTGCCCCATTCTCTGCCCCACACCTTCTCCCATACCTTACCTCGCTCTTTCCCTCACAGTGCGTCCCACTCCGTGGCCCACTCTCTGCCGCACTCCGCCACCTACGAGAAGCTGTGCACAGGTGAGCGGCTGGCACCCACCCACTGCGGTGGGGCGGGTTGCATGAGCCATCCCTGCCTGTCCCACCACCACCTCTACCTGCACCAACTACGGGAGACGGGCATTCAGACTGAGAGCTGCCCCATCCCTGCAGGTTACCCCTCCGATCTGGATACCATTGCGGAGCAACGCACTTTCCGCTCCCAGGCCTGCAGCCCTACCTCCACCTGGATGTCAGATGAGGGGGAGGAGGAGCTGGACTCCATCAATACCACAGCGACGATCATGAGCACGGCCACGGAGCCGATCCCGACCTCCAAAACCCCGCCGGTCCCTCTCTTAACGCGGTCTGCTACTATGGCGTGTTCCATGGAAAGTGGGGAAGAGGAAGTGGAGGGAAGGGAAAAGCAAGAGGAGAGAGAGAAAGAGGATGCAGCATCGGAGCGACAGGAGGACACAACAGCGATCAGCCTGACAGAAGATCAGACACCAAACGGCTCCGAGGGAGGAGACGAGGTGGAGGTTCAGGGTGCAGTGGAGGAGGCAGCACCAGAGGACACTTCAACAGGGACGTTGGGCGAGCTTAACTTTGTCAAATGCTGTGCAGAAGGCGCACAGGTCGGCACAACACCGGAGAACCCGAGCGTGGAAGAGATCGAGACGGGAGAGTTGAGTTGCCAAGGGTTATCACCGGATGTGGAACAGCCTCATACCTCGCAGCCACAGAGATCCACTTCCCACGAGGAGATAGTCGGTGTCGTCATAGTGGAGGTGAACGACGAGGACGCCGATGAGGATGAAACTAAAGAACAAGGCGCCACGGCGGGCGCCACGGCAGAGGCGGGAGATCCATCGAGCTCGGGGACAGTTGAGAAAAGCTACTGGAGTCGTCACTTCCTTGTTGATCTTCTGGCGGTGGCCATTCCCGTGGTGCCGACAGTGGCGTGGCTGTGCCGCGGTCCGGCCCGCGGAGGACCGCCCATGTACCACCTCGGGTCGCTGTTGCGGGGCTGTTGCACCATGGCGCTGCACTCGCTCCGCAGGGGCGGTGGATTGAGGCATTACCCTGCGGGCGGGGGGAACCTGGGCGGGACGCAGATATAAGAGGGCCTGGGTCCTTGCTGGAGGATACCTGGAGTACAAGAGGAGGAAGAGGAGGATCTTCCTCCCTGCATTCCTCATCAACATGAATATGACTAAGATCTCTGACTGGCGACGTCTGTTCTGTCTGGTCCTGCTCTTGGCTGTCTCTCACCCCATTGGTCCTTGCTGTTGCTTCCAAGATGTCCGCTAACACTGAATGAGCCGGTGGAAATGAATGATCTCCACCTGGATGTTTAACGCTGATTGTTTTCTTTTTGAAATGCAGGGAAGTGTTACAGGTGCATTGATTAGTCGACCTGCCGTCTCAATTCGAACGTGTTGCTATGATGATGTTGGTGAGTGAGTCCATGAAATATGATGTGCGTATGTCAGAGAATGTCTTTGTATAACCAAAAGGGGAAGATCCACCTGATTCGGATTTCTGGAAACATGGACTTCATCTACTACCGAGAAATCAAAGATGTAGACCAAGAACTCAGGTTGGTTCTAAGGTAGAAGGTTCGGGTCGACTCAGGCTGCCGAGGACCGTGGACGCTGGTGGGGGGGTAGGTGGGCTGTCTAGCCAAACACGGCGGGGTGGTCCTGGTCCGAACAGGAAGGCATTGTGCAAACTCAGCCGGCTTTTAACACACCGGTTGACCCCGATTTTTTTTTTTTTTGAGTCGGAACGAATTTCTGCGAAATTTGTCGTCGTTGGTCTGAGTCGGATTGAGATCTAGAACACAGCTGGGACGTCTCATATTACGATGAGACGTGAAGTACGATCCAGAAAAGCTGGTTTGACCAACAGATCCACGACTTGGAGTCAGAACATCTCAAATGTAGCTCGTTTGGAGCCGATTAGCTTAGCTTAGCATGAAGAGCGTTAGCAGGTGGACACAGCTCTTTATAAAGATTAACATGCTCTGTCTCGCCTGTGGAACACAAACAGAAATGTAAAAATCAAAGTTAAGTGCTTAAAATATTTATTTTTATCAAAATGCTGAGGTGTTGTTGGTAGATTTTTATTTGACTTCGAACTTTGGACATTTTCCTTCTTGGCAAGAAAGTAAAAAATGCATTTCCCAAAACAGCTGGAATGAGACCGGATACATCGTGGATTACTCAATCAGTTGATACTCTTGGATATAGACATATGATATATATAGATATATGTAGATATAGATAGCTCTTCTTCCTAAATCTAAACAAAAGGCTGCAAATCTAAATTCTGAGGATCTTTTCGTCGCTTCCCATAGAAAACGGACAGGAGGTCACTGAGTTCGATGAGTTTCCACGGTGATAGGATCTCATCTGAAGAATCAATGACGGTCAATGAATCCACGACTGAGTCTTCAAACCTACACGTGTATCCAACGGAGTAGAAAATGACCGTTAGCCGACCTAGCCGTAGCAGACAGCCGTAGCCGGGTCGTCCGTCACGAGGTAGCTGAGCCCGAAGAGAACGGGACCGTAATGAAATAAAATGACATCTCTCTGCATTGAAGAAGACTTGAAAACTAGAGATCGATCCCACAGACTCACGGTTACCGAGGTAATAAATCAAGTTATACAACCGGACCTCTGGCGCCCCCAGGTGGCCATTCGGAAGCATCGGTTTCAACCCTTCCTTTAAAAAGTTCTAAATTTTTGGGAAACGCTGCTTTTTGCTTTCCTGCCGCCGCGAAGCATCTGAAGCAAAACTCAGAGGAACTCTTGAAACATCGCAAAAAAAATAGTTCCGCTTTCATTTCACACGGCGAACGTAATAAATCAATTCCACGACTAGCGTGTCGATCCTCCGCTGTACATTGCTGCTCGCGGTGTCGTCTCACTGGTGTGTCCTCTGTGTGCGTGTGAAGTTAGTCACCAACAATAAAGTCCACTTCGTCCTCGTGGGGCCGATGTTTGACTTGAGTCAGAAGAAACATCTCAAAGCACCGACAGTCAGAGGACCTGAACGCGTCTTCAGAAGCAGCATGACTTGTTTTTTGGGGTTTTTTCAATATTTGTTTGACATATTTTGCACTATTGTTCACTTTATACATTTTAAAGCGATAACTTGAAGTGTAGATCGTACGTGGATCCAAAGTGTCGAGTGTCAGCCGAGTGTTCCCGATGTGCCGATCGCGGTTTAAGGCCCGTTTCCATGGATGGATCCTTTAAAAAATACTGTTTCAATACACGCCGCGATGTCTGTGAATACTGCGAAGCGGTCGAAGGTTCAGAGGAAACGAACGCCGGGCGAGGAAGAGCAGCGGCGGAGCTTCGTGGTCAAAACGATGTCCACGACAATCATGGCGACGGCCGTCTGTGGTTTGGTTTCACGGACCTGAAGGAACCGTATCGAGGTCCATGAACAGATTGAAGGACCGGATTGAAGGCCTTAGAGACTCGACTCATTCCGTACGGCCCCCTGGTGGACCAGGAGGGTAAAACATGAAGCCATAGAATCTTGTGTGGGGAAGCAGGTGTGAGAATGTGGGAGGCGGCCTCCTCCTCCTCCTCCTCGTCGATGTTTTGTGAAACTAAATCTCTAACGTTGAAAGTCGCATGAATGAGAACTTCTGTGTGTCAGATGGACTTTGATTTGAGTCTTTAGAAGAAGACGCAAGGGAAGGAAAGGATGGAGGAAAGGAAAGGGGGTAGGAAAGGAAAAGGATGGAGGGAAGGAAGGAAAGGGGGTAGGAAAGGAAAAGGATGGAGGGAAGGAAAGGGGGTAGGAAAGGAAAAGGAAAGGGGGTATGAAAGGAAAAGGATGGAGGGAAGGAAAGGGGGTAGGAAAGGAAAAGGATGGAGGAAAGGAAAGGGGGTAGGAAAGGAAAAGGATGGAGGGAAGGAAAGGGGGTAGGAAAGGAAAAGGATGGAGGGAAGGAAAGGGGGTAGGAAAGGAAAAGGATGGAGGGAAGGAAAGGGATGGATGGAGGGAAGGAAATGATGGGGCAAAGTATGGGGGAAGGAAAGGGTGGAGATAGTGAAGTGGGGCCTGTGGGCTCCAGAACCAGAACCTCCTGAGGGTCCAGCATACGTCTAAAAACACAGAACACGAACAAACTGACAAAACATCCAAAACAATTAACACCGAACGTCCTGCTGTAGCAGCTGTGCCAGTGTAGTCTGTGTGTGTATCTCTGTGTGTGTGTATCTGTCTATCTCTGTGTGTGTCTGTGTATCTCTGTGTGTGTGTATCTCTGTGTGTATCTGTGTGTGTGTGTATCTCTATCTCTGTGTGTGTGCACGTGTATCTCTGTGTGTGTGTGTGTGTATCTCTGTGTGTGTGTGTGGTTATATACTACATATATCCTTCAGCACTCTGATGCCGAGTGTCAACATCCTGATGTGGTGTCATGTGTGTAGGCTGAATTCCTTCATGTCCACAGAGGTCACACAGAGGTCACACCACGACCTTCCAGCACCGAGGGCTCAGCCGACATCTTTAATATCTTCAGTCATGTTGATGAAACTATTTAATGCAATAGTAGGAACATTAAACCTCATCCACAAAATAAATAACAGCATGGAGGAACAGTGTGTGTCCCTGAGTGTCCACACACACACACACGCTTCCTTACAGCTCTCAACATGGCGGCTAAATGACCAACAGTACAAAGGCCTGTTGACCTGGAGGCTGTCTCCCTCTCCCTCTCCCTCCTCCTCCTCACACTAGCTCCTCCTCCTCCTCACCAAGGACACACACTGAAGTGAAGTGAACAGAAAGACTTGTTTATTGTTTATTTGCTTTACAATGTGATGTTGGTTACATTCGAATATAAACTTTAATTTCTTACAGGATGACAGATGCTTGTTCTTCAGAACTAAAGGACTAAAGGTCTAAAGGACTAAAGGTCTAAAGATCTCCAACATGAACAGCATTAAAAGGAGGAGCAACTTTCATATGACAAGAAACTCACAACCGTCAGCCTGTTGTGCTCGTCATCACGGGAGGAAGATGACATCATATCATATAGTATAATATAATATCATATAGTATCATATACTGGCCTCCTCCCTGTGAGCGGGTGATTTTCAGCCTTTGCTCCGGTGGTTGAACCAGAAAAATAATAATAATAATACTAAGATCAGAGATAACAGCTGCTGAGCTTCCCTGTTGCCATGGAGACAGGAAGGACAACCTTTAAACAAATAAACAAGGCCATGGAAAGTGCACTTAGTGGGTCCGCCCAGCACGGACCCCGACCCGACCCAGACCCCCGGCCTTCAAGTGAGAGGGGTGGGCCAAGTCTTAGGGGCGGGGCCTAGTCGTAGGGGGCGGGGCAGAGTCCAAACATCTGCCGCTTTTATATTTATTCCCTCTACACTCCTCCTGCCCTGGAATGTGCGGCGCTCCCCGGCGCCGACTACTGCGACACATCAGAACCTCGAGGTTTTCACTCAGAAAGTTCTGTGTAGTCACGAGTTAACGAATTAAAATTAATCATAAAAACAACCCCAGAATCAACAGACATTTTATTTACCAACAAACGGTCTGAACTAAAGTAAAAATGACCCCGGAGTCTAGAATGGAGTCTCATCTTGTTTTTCTCGGGCGAGGCCCCCGGTGATCATTCAGGTTATTTCGGGGCCGAGTGCAGAGGGACTTTGGGGGGGGGGGGGTTAGGGGTCTGATGACGGACTATCGGGGTTTACAGCATTTTGACAAGATGAAACGTCAACGAGGCGGAAGCTCTGGACTCATGGTGGCGTGCATGGCTTTATAAAAACATTTTAAAAGAAAGACACTGAAATACAAAAGTAGGAGACTCGACGACGAGGTCAACGGGTACAAAGTAAACCGACGTGAGGTGTAGAAAAAGGTCAAAACTAAACTGAGAAGGCATTTAAACAAGTTAAAGATGAGAAATGAAGACAGCGATGATTGTGATGCAGGAAGTGGGATGAAGACAGGAAGAGAGAGAGAAAGAGAGAGAGAGAGAGAGAAAGAGAGACCTCCAGGTGTTCACACCTCGGGGACGGAGTGGTCCATGGCCGACCGCAGGAGGCCGGAAGACATCCTGAGTGGAGACAACGTCATCGTTCAGCTTCTCAAGTCACATGACAGAATGTATAGAGGTCAATGTTGTCAACATGTAGAACAACAACAACCCTCAGCGATGTCGACGGTCCTACCTCTTGACCATGTGCTCGTAGATGAACTTGGGCATGATGGTGATGGTCATGGCGGCCGGGGAGGTGGTCAGGATGTCCTTGACCTGAGAGTCCTGGAGGTCACAGGAGCACGAGACTAGTGAGGACCTCGAGGGGTTAAAGAAGCTCCCCGTAAGGACCTCGAGGGGTTAACGAAGCTCCCCGTGAGGACCTCGAGGGGTTAACAAAGCTCCCCGTGAGGACCTCGAGGGGTTAACGAAGCTCCCCGTGAGGACCTCGAGGGGTTAACGAAGCTCCCCGTGAGGACCTCGAGGGGTTACCAAAGCTCCCGTGAGGACCTCGAGGGGTTAACGAAGCTCCCCGTGAGGACCTCAAGGGGTTACCAAAGCTCCCCTCGAGGGGTTACCAAAGCTCCCCGTGAGGACCTCGAGGGGTTAAAGAAGCTCCCCGTGAGGACCTCGAGGGGTTAAAGAAGCTCCCCGTGAGGACCTCGAGGGGTTAACGAAGCTCCCCGTGAGGACCTCAAGGGGTTACCAAAGCTCCCCTCGAGGGGTTAAAGAAGCTCCCCGTGAGGACCTCGAGGGGTTAACAAAGCTCCCCGTGAGGACCTCGAGGGGTTAAAGAAGCTCCCCGTGAGGACCTCGAGGGGTTAACGAAGCTCCCCGTGAGGACCTCGAGGGGTTAACGAAGCTCCCCGTGAGGACCTCGAGGGGTTAACGAAGCTCCCCGTGAGGACCTCGAGGGGTTAAAAAAGCTCCCCATGAGGACCTCGAGGGGTTAACAAAGCTCCCCGTGAGGACCTCGAGGGGTTAAAGAAGCTCCCCGTGAGGACCTCGAGGGGTTAACGAAGCTCCCCGTGAGGACCTCGAGGGGTTAAAGAAGCTCCCCGTGAGGACCTCGAGGGGTTAACGAAGCTCCCCGTGAGGACCTCGAGGGGTTAACGAAGCTCCCCGTGAGTACCCCGTGAGGTTAACGAAGCTCCCCGTGAGGACCTCGAGGGGTTAACGAAGCTCCCCGTGAGGACCTCGAGGGGTTAAAGAAGCTCCCCGTGAGGACCTCGAGGGGTTAAAGAAGCTCCCCGTGAGGACCTCGAGGGGTTAAAGAAGCTCCCCGTGAGGACCTCGAGGGGTTAAAGAAGCTCCCCGTGAGGACCTCGAGGGGTTAAAGAAGCTCCCCGTGAGGACCTCGAGGGGTTAAAGAAGCTCCCCGTGAGGACCTCGAGGGGTTAAAGAAGCTCCCCGTGAGGACCTCGAGGGGTTAAAGAAGCTCCCTGTGAGGACTTCCCATTTAAAAAATCCTTTAAAATAGTTATTTTCTAGATATTCAATTAAAACGAAGTGAAAGTTCATAAACTGAAAAAAGGTTGATAAAAACTGGCACACGGTGACCAGACCTGAATATCGAGGGTCTGACCTTGAGCCCGATGACGTTCTGCCCGTTGACCTCACAGATGAAGTGGTCCGTCAGCATCCCGTTGCGAGCGGCGGACGCGTCCTTCACCAGAGACGTGATCTTCCCCGACTTGTAGATGAAGCCAACGTGGCCCGAGCTGTCCTTGTGCATGGTGACGGTGCGCTGGAACGGCCTACACACACACAGTTAGAAATCCACTGGCGCACAGCCTTCGTTTTACTGAGCGTGCAAGTGCTGGAGCGGCCAGCAGAGGGAGCCAAGGAGCAATACTGCACGGCGGTCGGTCTGGACCAATCACAGCTCACCTGTCCCGGACCACCAGCTCGATGCGGGTCTCGGCCGCGGCCTTCAGGGCCTTGTGGGCCTTGTCCACGCTCAGGCCGGCACAGTTCTGGCCGTTGATCTGCAGAACCTGGTCCCCGAAACGCAGCCCGGCCAGCGCCGCCGGGGAGTCGGCCTGCACCAGCTGGATGAACACGCCCTGAGGGGACACACACACATATATATATATATAAATATTATTTATATATATATATATATATATAATATTTATATCCTCAACAGAGAGTAAGAGCGGTTAAAGGTTGGTGTAAATATTAAGAGCGTGAGCCTGATGGTTTGTGGGGGTCGTGGAGGTCATGGGGTCAAGGAGGAGGTGGTGCTGACTCACGTTGTCGATGGCCCTCAGCCGGAGGCCGACCTTCCCCTCCTGGTCCTTGCAGACGATGATCTCCCTCAGACCCGGACGGATCTCCGCCCTCCTGATGCCCACGTCAGCCCCCGTCACAGGCCGCACCATCGCCCCCACGCCCGAGAGGGAGGGCAACGCCACCTGCTGAGGAGGAGAAAGAGGAAGATGGAAGAGGAAGTAGAGTAAGGAGGAGGATGAAGAAGAGGAAGAAGAACAATAGGAGGAGAAAAAATAACAGGAATGAGAATGAGGAGGAAGAGGAAGAACAGGAAGATGAGAAGGAAGAATAAAAAGGAGGAGGAGGCGGGAGAGTGAGTGAGGGTGAGATGGAGGAAGAGGAAGAAAGGGTTAACGACGCCTTAAAATTCATTAAAATGAAAAAAGAGGACTTCTGAGAGGAAGGTGGGAGGATTCTATGTCAGGGATGCTGTAGGCCGCCTCCTCCTCCTCAATATACTCTTGGCGCGGCAGTGTCCAGTCGCCAGCAGCTCATGGAGATTGTGCTCTTTTAGTTTTTGTGTTTATTTTTAATATTTTCTTTGCCACAAACACATCGGCACTAACAACATACGACCGCAGCACACTTTTGGACATAAACTTTTGCGCAAAACAAGGGTTTTTGTCCACTTTTTCCATCGATCCAGCGTGGCCGGCGGAGATTGTGCGGCGAACCGCAACAACAACAGTGGAGCCGCTACTACGGGGACGACGAAAACATCGAGGGAAACGGAGCGGAATTGAACTGACTGAGAGTTCAAGCCCACCGTCCACCTTTGCCCAGCATCCTTCTTGCTAACGTCCAGTCTCTGGAAAATAAGATGGATGATTTTAGGGCAAGGATCAGATTCCAACGGGACATGCGGGATTGTAACATCTTTTGTCTGACGGAAACTTGGCTGACCCGCTGGTGCGGATCGAGCCATATGCCCAACCGAGTCCTTCTCTGTTTTCCGTGCAGACAGAACGGAAGAGTCTGGTAAATCTAAGGGTGGAGGGGTGTGCTTCATGACAAACAACATGTGGTGTGACCCCAAAAACATTAAGACTCTTTCGTTCCTGCTCGCCAACCTGGAACATCTGACGATCTCATGCCGTCCATTCTACCTTCCCGGGAGTTCAGCTCGGTCATCACCACAGCCGTCTACATTCCACCACAAGCGGACACCGACGTAGCACTATCGGACCTACACGATGTGTTATGTCGGCATCAGAACAAGTATCCGGCGGCTGTGGTGGTGGCTGGGGACTTTAACAAGGCAAACCTAAAAAAAGTCATGCCGAACTTTCACCAGCACATTACGTGTGCTACCAGAGGGGAAAGAACGTTGGACCACTGCTATACGCCATTCAAGACAGGCTATAAGGCTGTCTCTCTCCCTCCGTTAGGGAAATCAGACCATGCCGCCATTTTTCTGCTTCCGGAGTCGGGGCGGCTTTAGCTCAGTGGGGTAAGAGGGCCGTCCTGCAGGGTTGTGGTTCGATCTCCCCATTAGTTGCAAGTCGGTCCTTGAGCAAGGCACTGAACCCCCACTTGCTTCCCGGGCTCACCGCAGCCCACTGCTCCTTAATAACTAAGGATGGGTTAAATGCAGAGAACTAATTTCCCCTTGGGGATTAATAAAAGTGTATATTCTATAAACAAAGGATCGCGCGGGAAGCGGTAGTGACGAGGAACGTAACGCGGTGGTCTGACCAATCAGAGGCTGAGCTACAGGACGCGCTGAGTATTGTCGACTGGGACATGATCCAATCCAGTTCCAGTGACGTCAGCGAGTTTGCGGAAGTAGCAATGAGCCTCATAGCAACGCTAACGGACACCATCGTCCCCACGGTAAAGTTAGGACTTTCCTAACCAAAAGCCGTGGGTTGATAGATCCATCCGTGAAGCTGTGAACGCCCGTATTGCTGCCTATAACTCCGGTCTTGTATCCGCAACATGGACGAGTACAAGGCAGCGGTCTATGGACTGAGGAGTGCGGTGAAGAAAGCCAAGAGGAGGTACCGAGACAGAGTGGAATCACAGATGGAGCAGCGCGACACCAGGCGCCTATGGCAGGGGCTACGGACTATCACAAACTACCGGAGCAGACCCGCGCTATGGTGAGTGCCGACGCATCCCTAGCCGCCAACCTGCACTCATTTTATGCGGTTTGAGGCTAGCAACAACAGCGCTAGCTCGCACAACAACACCGTTAGCGTAGCCGAGGTGAGTTCTACCGCTGGGGATGAACACACACTCTCTGTGACCGAGCACAGTGTGAGGAGGGCTCTGTTGAGGGTGAACACCAGGAAAGCTGCAGGTCCAGATGGCATATCTGGGCGAGTACTGAAGACCTGTGCTAACCAGCTAGCTCCAGTGTTCACCACAATATTCAACCTCTCCTGGCTGAGTCCGTGGTCCCCGCCTGCTTCAAGAGATCCACTATTGTCCCTGTGCCCAAGAATGCTTCTCCAGCATGTATGAATGACTACCGACCGGTGGCCCTCACCTCGGTGGTCATGAAATGCTGAGAGGCTGATAAAGGACTACATCTGCGCCTTCCTCCCTTCCTCCATGGACCCGCTGCAGTTTGCTTATCGCCCAAACAGATCCACGGATGATGCTGTCTCCCAGGTACTGCACACCACACTCTCTCATCTGGACAGCCAGAGGGGGCTATGTGAGACTGCTGTTCATTGATTATAGTTCAGCTTTCAACACCATAGTCCCCTCAGACTGGCGGCAAGCTGATTGAGCTGGGACTGAACACCCCCTGTGTGCTTGGATCCTGGACTTCCTGACCGCCAGGCCACAGGTGGTCAGGGTGGGCAGACACACCTCAAATCCCTCACCCTGAACACAGGATCCCCCAGGGTTGCGTCCTCAGCCCCTACTGTACTCCCTGTACACACATGACTGTGTGGCCAGGTTCAGCTCCAACACCATCATCAAGTTTGCGGATGACACAGTGGTGGTGGGCCTGATCTCCGACAACGACGAGAAGGCTTACCTGGAGGAAGTTGCTGATCTGTCACTCTGGTGCCAGGACAACAGCCTCATCATGAATGTCACCAAAACTAAGGAGCTGATTGTGGACTTTAGGAGGGTACAACAACAGAGGACGTACTCACCACTGGGGATTAACGGGACTACTGTGGAGAGGGTGAGCGGGTATAAATACCTGGGAGTCCACATCACCGAGGATCTGACATGGTCAACAAACACAGACACTCTGGTGAGAAAGGCAAGGCAGCGCCTCTACCACCTCAGGCAGCTGAGGAAATTTAAAGTTTCCCAGAGGATCCTTCAGTCCTTCTACTCTGGAGCTGTAGAGGCGTCCTGACAGGAAGCATCACAGCCTGGTTTGGCAACTGCTCCGCTCAGGACAGGAAGGCTCTGCAGAGAGTAGTGCGTTCGGCTGAGCGCACTATTGGAACTACACTCCCACCCTGCAGGACTTGTACACCAGGAGGTGCAGAACCAGAGCCGGCAGGATCATGAAGGATCCTCACCACCCCAACAACAGACTGTTTCAGCTGCTGCGGTCAGGCAGGCGCCTCCGTAGTCACGCTGCAAGAACAGAGAGACTGAGACGGAGTTTCTTTCCTCAGGCCATCAGGATTGTGAACTCCGACCTCACCAGGACCCCCACATAGACCCACACAACTGCCCCTCTTAGGCACACACACACACACACACACACACACTTACTGTAAATATTGTGTTGTTTTTTATTTTTGTAAATAGTGTGTACTTGTTGCCCTTGCACATTCCTGCTGAGCATTGCCACTTTCATTTCACTGCACACCCTGTGTGTGTATGTGACAAATAAAACATCTTGAATCTTGAATCTTGAACCAACTATTCAAAACCAGATTTTTTTTTTTTTTTTAAAGGTAAAAAGCAGGTAAATCAGCCGAGAACTCAAAGGTGGTTCTCTGCCAGCTGACGAGACACACACACACAGAGAGAGAGAGAGAGAGAGAGAGAGCGACAGAGAGAGACAGAGAGAGAGAGGCGCTCACGCCGCCCACACTGCAGGCGGCGCCGAGTCGTCCTCCTCCTGTAAACCGGTCTGTGGTCTCTGGCCTGGTGCTGTGTTGAGATAACAGGGTCTCCTGGACTCTCATCCAGGGGCTGACACACAACCACTCACGCTGTCGGCCAGCGGCACCAGAGCCAGGTTCCTCTGGACCTCCTCGCTGTTCAGGACCAGGCCCATGTAGTCTCCCATCTCCTCCAGGTCCGGGTACAGGCCTGCAGGATGGAGAGAAGGAGAAGAGAAGATGATGTGACGCACTCTTTCAGATGTAAACAGGATTAACTTCCTGTTTCACCGGCTCACCGGGGACCCTCTAAAAGGAGGCGGGCCATGAGGACCTCTCGTGGTTCTCTCAAAGCACCTTTTATTGTTTTATAGCGCCAGTGACTTCCTGCTGACGCCTCACTACCCCACACGGCCACTAGGGGCGCTGGTGCGGCACCGTGGCTCCACGAGCCTCAGACAGTCCAACGGGGCGGTGTGAGCTTATTCAAAGAGTTGAAAGTCCAATGTTTAGAATTCAGTTTCCAAACCAACTCAGCAAATAACGACTTTAGAGATTGTGAAGATTATTTGTAGTATTCCAAGATCATAATTTGTCCGACCGCCTCACACGACCAGGACGACGTCAGCGACAGGAGAAATAATCATGTTCAACAACAACGACGACCACAGTGACCGTTACCAGGTGGAGCCACTCTAAAGTCAACATGGGGTGACACACACACACACACACACACACACACACACAGAACATACATTAATAAATAATGAGAGAGACACCCACACAATGTTGGCCAAACATAAAAAGCTCAGGCGCTAAGTGATGCTTCTTCTTCTTCCTCCTCTTCTTCATCTTCTCCTCCACTCAGCCCTCATAAATAAATGAACTCCATGATGCTGTTATCTGAGCTCTGTTCTAATCACTTCCTCCATGGGAACATCAAAGCTCCTCCAGGTCTAGCTCACCACCCTGGATCCCTCCCTCCCTCCTTTTCAAATATACTCCTCCTCCTCCTCCTCCCATCAGGCCCTGTGCCAGAGCCGGTCTCCATGGTGACTCATAGCTCTGCGGAGGTAAAAACAAAAGACCAGAGGCCCAGAGGCAAACTTCATGTCTACTTTCCTCCTCTCTCTCCTCCCTCCTCCCTCCTCATCCATTGTTAATACCACAGAGCTGTTCTTCAATAAACATGCAGGAGAAGGTGGTGTTGTTGTTGTTCTCGGTGAACTTTCCCCGGCGTGTGCCAGACTCACTTGACCCCGGCGTCCCGGCGGTGGCGAGCTGGGGCTGGTAGTCCCCCTCGGTGAGGGCCGGCATGGGGGGGCCGGGCGGGGCAAACTGAGCCTGGGCCTGGAGAGGAAGCAGAGGTCAGCTGGAGACTGAAAGGACACTCACCAGGTTAGGACCTCCATCATTAGAGACATAACCCTGCACTGTGGGTCAAGGCAAATATTGGTCATAAGATGAAGTGATTTCTAGAATGCAGCTTCCTCCACAACAACGTGTGTGAAGTTACAGGAAAAACAAGAATTACTCAATGGAAAAAAGAGAATCTGGGATTTATTTGACATTTAACTGACAAAACTCAAGTCTTCAAAGCCGTATCCTACATTTCCCATAATGCTGCTGCGTGGGATATGTGATTCACTCCCCGGGAGAGATGTTCTCTCCAGGTAGACGTCGAGGACAGCTTCGGTTGACTCTCACCTTGATGACCTTGTCGACCTTCAGGTCCTCGAGGGACGGATACAGGGACATCCTGAGGGGGGAAACACAAGGACCGTGAGTGGAGGAGCTGGAGGAAGGGGATCCATCTCCTCTTCTCAGCAGCATCCTTTTCATGGTTTGGGTTTTGCTGGAGTGACCAAACAACCAAATGCTGCCGACACAGAATGGCACGCGGACGACAGATGTGACGAACAGGTGAGAACACAAAGAGGATTTAGTGGGTCATGGAGCCAGATGTTCATCCACATGGGGACCAATGGGTGTGAATTAAAACACAGAATTTTAAAAAGGCTAAATAATATATTTTGTAAGCCGTTGGCAGTAACTCTGTTTTCTCCCGGCGTGTCAACAGTGTGTCGCTGACTCACAATCATAAGACGTGTGAACTCTGACACAGTAAAGAAAAGGGAACTGAAGCGAGAGGATGACCACGCAGCCAATGGCAAGAGACGGCGCCGTGACCGACCATGTGGCGCCAGGTCAGACTCCCTTCTGTCATCATTGACCCGATCACCTCAAACTAGCTGCTCCAAAATAACCCATCGCATTAAAAAAAGCCCAATAAAAGGAGTCCACGTGGTCAACCATTCATTTTGACACCAGTGCGCAAAAACAACGACAAAAGCAAGAGTCCCGAAAAATATAAATCAGTCATTCTGACCACAGCCTCCTCCAGTCTGGTTCTCAGAGCTCAGACAAGAGCCCCATTGTGGCTCCAGTGTTTACTCGGCTCTCTCCAGCCTCCCTCAGCTGGACTCCTAAAGACAAAACAATGACGTAGTCTAATCCTCGAGTCACGTCTGACTTGTCCCTTCATAAGGAGCACAACACTGGGGATAAAAAGCGTGGCGGGCATTTGTCGTGATGTGTAGGTTCCCATCGGGTCAGCCTGACAGAGGGGCTCGCTTCAGGAAGCCCGGATGAAACGGTTAGAGACAAGAACGTGGTCTCCTGGGCAGCGGATTCCGGTCTCTTGACCTGGTGTTATGGTTTAAGAAGCGACCGTGTTAACTGAGGACTTTGAGCCAGAGTGCTTGTTGTCGTAGTTACAGACAGGAAGATAACTCGTAGCTGTTGTTTAATTTGTATATTATATATTATTGTGAAGAGTTTCCAGTTATCAGGGTCGCCTGTTAACCCGTAACACCGGGGAGGAGACAGGACGGACACCGGGACAGACACCGGGACGGACGTCGGCCCGACCCACGCCCTTCCTGCCGGACACCTCGTCCCGCGCTAAGACGTGCCGTGTCATCGGCACACAGGTATCCTCTGTACGTGAAGCAGCTGACTTTACTGGATTAAAAACTCAAAACAACAACTGGGGGGCTGAACTAGCCGGTGTAACGGTTTAACACGCGACCGTGTCAACTGGAGACGTGTCACTATAGCTGTCCTCGTGAATGCCGCTTGGTTTGAATCTTATAACAAAGTGTCAGCCCCTCTAATAAAGTTAATAGTACTCACACTTTACACATTAATCAATGCGATGTTCACGAGGGAAGATAGTTTCTCTTCCTATTTTCAACAGCTGTCTAACTACGACACAACCGGACGCCGGTTAACACGGTCGCCTTTTAAACCGTAACACCGGGCACAAAAACAACAACGCGTTCACTTTTTAGTCAACAAAACAAGTTTATTCTTGAGGCCGACGGGCCGCGTCGGCTCCGGGGAGGAGGCGGTGTCCGCGGACCGGAACCAGAGGTCGTGAAGCGACGCGGCGCCTCGCAGCCGTGAGACACGAGCCGCTGCCCGCAGACTGTTCCAGAAGCTCCGGGTCCGTTAGAGCCCGTTGATGACGCGGAACCGGAGACACAACTAGCGACCTTCGGCCCAGCCGAGCCCCCGAAGCAGGTCGTCTTTGTCCCGACGCGAACCAGCGAGGAAGCAACGCGCTAGCGTTAGCCGCACCGTTAGCTCGTTAGGTAACTCACGGAACCGTTACCGCCGGGGAAAGAACACCGAGAGGAACACCGGCTCACCTTGACGTGTTGCTTTAGAAGTCGTAAGAACAACTTCTGAAACTCAGGCAGCAGCGAACTCCCTTTGTGTTGTTAGTTAGTTAGTTTCTTGTCTGTTTCGCTCTCCTTCGTCGCGCTGAAGGGGAATTCTGGAGTGATGTCACCGCTGGCTTCCGGGTCCCGCGAACCACGTCAATCAATGTTGACGTGTTAAGCCACGCCTCCTATCGGTCACGTGGGCTTACTGTTTCGTAACATGGGCGTGGCCCGGGTGAAGGTAAGTTAGTGTTACAGTAATACAAGACAGATATGTATATGAAACAGCTTATAACAATGCTCATATATATACACACATATATATATATACATATATAAATATATACATATAAGTATAAATATAAAAAACTAAATGTGTTGGTTAATTTGTTGTGATATCTGGCCTTGTTGCTGTGGAAAGCAAAAAGAATAAAGTATAATTTAAAACACAAACAAAGAAATAGTGGAGCACCTATTTTATTTTAAATGTCGTCATTGGTTAAGTCTGCAGACGGTGAATAACACGGAGCAGTGTGGCCACGGTGGACATCCTCCAGTAAACTCCATTTAAAACTATCAGAGATACAAAAGCACCAGGCGGCAGAAACACACAATATCCAACGTCACATGTTCTACATCAGCTATAGAATACTTGGCATCTGATACATACATGATTAAAGTTGTTGCACAAAGTAACGGGGGGCGGTCTCAATGTCCATCCATTATCAATACCGCTTCATCCTCATTAGGGTCACGGGGCGCTGGAGCCGATCCCAGCTGACAGGGCGAAGGCAGGGACACCCTGGACAGGTCACAGTCCATCTCAGGCTCACATAGAGACAGACAACCATTCACTCTCACATTCACACCTATGGGCAATTTAGAGATCAATTAACCTGAATGTCTCAATGTCGATTCCTCAAACCCCCGTCGGTCAATTTCAAGTATTTCCCATTTATTGATTTTTACTCAGAAAAAATATATATATAATCGAATTATAGTGCGTCAAATCCTGCCCCGCCCCATCGGAGTCAGGCTTTAAAGACGAGAAGAGAGAACGATGCAAACTAGAGGCTTTGGACGCGTAACGTACGACGAGGGATTCTCACCTTCAACCTGCAGACAGGGCGAGGCACACGCACACGCACACGCACACGCACACGCACACGATGGGCTCGCTCTTTGTGCCGATTGCACCTCTCTAGCTCCTCATACAGCCGCTCCATGCAGCTAAACTCAGTTCCTGCGTCTCCTCAAACCTCTCTAGCTCCTCCCACCTATAGCTCCTCAAACCGCTGCTCCGTGGAGCTAAACTGAGTTCCTGCGTTGCCCCTCCCCTCCCACTCAACGCTAAGCCCCGCCTCCCTCTAACAGAAACTCCCTCCCAACGTGTGCTTTTTGTGTGTTTGATATATTTGTGTACTTTTCTTTCCCCGGTCCTGGAGTACGACACGGCCACACAGCGCCAGAGGTTTCATTGGTGTTTTGTACTTCTCCGTGTAACCACGACGACCCAACACTTTAAAAACAGAGGAAATGAAAACGGAAAAATGATCAAAGACATGGAGGTTCGTGAGGTCGTGGCCCATGGTCAGAGGTTCTAGGCTCATGTCAGAGGTTCATGGTTCTAGGTTCTTGGGGATGGAGGATCATGTGGAACGTAGAATTCTCTCCGTCACGGAGGCAAAACAACACAAAGTGTCCGTAGTGTGAAGACATGAGGAGTGGAGCGATGGACTCAGGCCTCGTAGAGGATTAGACTGGCTTCTGTCCCCAGGTAGGAAGGGAGGAGGCCACCTGTGAAGACGGGGGGGGGGGGGGGGCACAAAGGACGGGGTCACATCTCATGCGTTGGTCCTGTATATATATCCTTGTCTCCCTGTAGCATTAGCACTAGCATGTTAGCTGACATCGTGAAGTTAAACTACAGGTCACGTGCAGACGGCCCGTTGCTATGGTTACTCACAGAGGGAGGCTTCACTCCAGAGCCAGCAGCTCCACGTCGAAGAGGAGGGTGGCGTTGGGGGGGATGATGCCCGGGTGACCTTTGCTCCCGTACGCAGGTGAGGTGAGCCCGTTGACCAACACTCATCTGGAGGAGATGAGTGAGAGTATATATATATATTCGTTTGTTTGGTTTTTCAATAAAACAAGTGACGCTTCCGTCTCGGGCTCCCGGGTCCTACCTCCCAGCCGCGGATCACCTCCTGCTTGCCGATCTTGAACCTGAACGGCTTGTCTCGGTCGTGGGAAGAATCAAACGTGCGTCCGTCCGTCAGGGAGCCTGCGGGGAGAACCAGCCGTTACCCCCCCTGAGCCCGCACTGCATCATGGGAGAAACAACCACCGGCTCTGGAAGCTGGATTCAAAACATTGTGAAAACAAAGACATCTTCCCCCGCGGTGCCGCGTGGAGGACCAGAGGATCCCAGGGTCTCCAAAGAGAAAGAAATAAAGCAAAGGAGATGCAGACGAAAGCTACAAAGAAATACTAAATTAAAAACAGACTTCACATGCGAGAGGCCCAACATCAGAGCTTGTTACATCATCTTGGAAGCAAAAGGGGGGCTTATACTGGGGGGGGGGGGCAGTCTCATCTAAACAGCATCTTTGGAGCCAAGAAAAAGGAAAAAAGAACACAGGACTAAAACAGGCCAGACGTCATAATCCCTCTGAACCCCCGAAAGAGATGCAAGTCAGACGGGATTTAAGACCCTCTGCCTGCCTGTCTGTGTGTCTGTCTGCCTGCCTGTCTGTCTGTCTGCCTGTGTGTGTGTCTGTCTGTCTGCCTGCCTGCCTGTCTGCCTGTCTGTCTGTCTGCCTGTGTGTGTGTCTGTCTGTCTGTCTGCCTGCCTGTCTGCCTGTCTGCCTGTGTGTGTGTGTGTCTGTCTGTCTGTCTGCCTGCCTGTGTGTGTGTCTGTCTGTCTGTCTGTCTGCCTGTGTGTCTGTCTGTGTGTCTGTGTGTCTGTGTGTCTGTGTGTCTGTCTGTGTGTCTGTGTGTCTGTCTGCCTGTCTGTCTGTGTGTCTGTCTGCGTGTCTGTCTGTCTGTCTGTCTGCCTGTGTGTCTGTCTGTGTGTCTGTCTGTCTGCGTGTGTGTCTGTCTGTTGTCTGTGTGTCTGTCTGTCTGTCTGCCTGTGTGTCTGTCTGTGTGTCTGTCTGTCTGCATGTGTGTCTGTCTGTTGTCTGTGTGTCTGTCTGTCTGCATGTCTGTCTGTCTGTCTGTGTGTCTGTCTGCGTGTCTGTCTGTCTGTCTGTCTGCGTGTCTGTCTGTCTGTCTGTCTGCGTGTCTGTCTGTCTGTCTGTCTGTGTGTCTGTCTGTCTGTGTGTGTATGTGTCTGTCTGTCTGCCTGTGTGTCTGTCTGTCTGTCTGTCTGCCTGCCTGTGTGTCTGTCTGTGTGTGTGTGTATGTGTCTGTCTGTCTGTCTGCCTGCCTGTCTGCCTGTGTGTGTGTCTGTCTGTCTGCCTGTGTGTCTGTCTGTGTGTCTGTGTGTCTGTGTGTCTGTCTGTGTGTCTGTGTGTCTGTCTGCCTGTCTGTCTGTGTGTCTGTCTGCGTGTCTGTCTGTCTGTCTGTCTGCCTGTGTGTCTGTCTGTCTGCGTGTGTGTCTGTCTGTTGTCTGTGTGTCTGTCTGTGTGTCTGTCTGTCTGCCTGTGTGTCTGTCTGTCTGCATGTGTGTCTGTCTGTTGTCTGTGTGTCTGTCTGTCTGCATGTCTGTCTGTCTGTCTGTGTGTCTGTCTGCGTGTCTGTCTGCGTGTCTGTCTGTCTGTCTGTCTGCGTGTCTGTCTGTCTGTCTGTCTGCCTGTGTGTCTGTCTGTGTGTGTGTGTATGTGTCTGTCTGTCTGCCTGTGTGTCTGTCTGTCTGTCTGTCTGCCTGCCTGTGTGTCTGTCTGTGTGTGTGTGTATGTGTCTGTCTGTCTGTCTGTGTGTCTGCCTGCCTGTCTGCGTGTCTGCGTGTCTGTCTGCCTGTGTGTCTGCGTGTCTGTCTGCGTGTCTGTCTGTGTGTCTGTCTGTGTCTGCCTGTGTGTCTGCGTGTCTGTCTGCGTGTCTGTCTGCGTGTCTGTCTGCCTGTCTGTCTGCGTGTCTGTCTGCGTGTCTGTCTGCGTGTCTGTGTGTCTGTCTGTGTGTCTGTCTGCGTGTCTGTCTGTCTGTTTGTCTGCCTGCCTGTCTGTCTGCGTGTCTGTCTGTCTGTCTGCCTGTGTGCCTGTCTGGGCTTCTGATTGAACCCTGCAGCGGTAACTGTCTGCATCTCTCTCTCTCTCAGTAATTCTCCAGACTCGCCATATGATCTGACGGTCTGGAGGACCGTGACGCAATCAGCGCGCGCATCGTTGTTACCAGTGGCGGCTGGTGAAATTTTTTTGGGGGGGGGGCGCAGTTGGGCGACGCGGTTTAAATATCACTGTAAAAAACAAAGCTTTATTTCAAGAACACAGCGTGCTCAACACTGTCCAATAACAACTATCAACACACTGTAACTTTGGGCATGAGAGGTTCAGAGCAGCTTTAAGGAACATTGGGTTGGATTTCAGAGGTTTACAAAATAAAAGAGTTTCACCCTCACATGAAAGAGGTTCAGAGCAGAATAGAGTCAGAAAGAGATCACATGTTACATTGGGGGACAGAGCAGACCCACTACTGTAAAGAAAAGTAGCTCCTCTCTTTAAAGTGGGCAAACTTCTCCATAACTCTCTGGTTAAAGTCAATCATGTCTGTAACCAGCCTGTTTCATTATTCTTGAGGGAATGTGTCTGTTTTTCAGAACTTCTTCGTTGTGTTTCGATGCCAGTTCGGTCTCCTTCTGCTGCTCTGCTCTGCAAACAGGGTTAGCTTCATGCTGTTAGCTAGTTAGCTCCATGCTCTTAGCTAGATAACTGCGTTAACATTTGTGCTTTACACTTGTCTGAAGCTCTTTAGATCCCTCACCCCGTTGTAGTCCAGAGAGTTTCAGTCCCAGGACTTTGGAACAACAGACAGAGGAAACTAAACAGCATTACTCACTGAGCTCCAGCTAACAGCTCCGTTAGCAACCTGCTCCCGTAGCTCCGTGGAGCTCTCTGGCTGAGGGAACGATACCGGTCTCTGATTGGTCGAATAGTCCAGTCACGTGAAATAAGAAACGATGTCATTGGCCAGAGCGCACATTTTTGTGCCCCAAGATTCACGTTTCATCCGCCAATGAGAAGCCGTCCTTGCCGAAACGACCGTGAAATGTTTGCTCGCTGCCGCACACACACGTTGGGCCAGCGCCCCGTAAAGGGGGCGGGGCTTCTCTCCGTGAAGATGAGTGGCGATATATTATATTTTTTCACATTAACTTAAGTGGTTGTTGACAGGCTGACGGTCTCCACACACATTTAGCGCGTCAACACGGTATATTTACTATTTAAATGATTTGGCATATGTTTTTTGACAGGATGTTTTTTTTCTTTTCTTCTTCTTCTTTTTTTCATCTCAAAATTTTAAGAGAGGCGGCGCCCTTAGCGCCCCCTATGGACGAACCGCCACTGGTTGTTACTGTAACGTGTTTACAGCAATGACTCCAGTGAGCATGCGGGGTTAGGGGCTCCACATGCACGCAGACAGGCACGCAGACAGGCACGCAGACAGGCAGACAGGCCTCGAGCCTCTCTGCAGTCCTGATACTCACAGCTGGGCGGTCTGGTCTCGCGCGCCCCCGTGTTACATCTCCCCTTGTCGCTGTGTTACGGTTATTATGGGCTGAGGAGGCCTGGCCCCGCAGGAGGCCTGGCCCCGCAGGAGGCCTGGCCCCGCAGGAGGCCTGGCCCCGCAGGAGGCCTGGCCCCTCGGCCGTCACTCCGCGGTATAAAGAACCAGGAGCGGCGCAGCCAGTTCTCCTTACTTTGAACTCAGACATAATGCACCACGCACGTCTGTCCTTTTGGGGCAAGTCCTTCCTGTGGAACCAGAAGAGAGAGTGAGGCTCAGTATGCACCGGGCTGCGGGTCCGCACCGGGCTCTGCGGAAACCGAATATAGTGCAACACATGCGGGTTTCATGTCGGCTGACTTCCTCTTCGTTTCCTTACCGTCTCCCGGGCTGATCGTCTGGATCTCGACTCCCATGTCAGCGCCGCGTCCTGGAGGTCTGTCCCCGCGCCCCGCTGCGTGCAGTCCGCCTGTCTGTCCGCCTGTCCGCCTGTCTGTCTGCTCCACCAGTTCTCAGCTCTTTCTCTCTGGCTCTCCTCAGGGAGACCTAGACAATGCCACTTCCGCCCGCAACCTTCAAAGTAAAACCCGTAAAGAGAGAATGGAGTTTTGGAGGCGGGGTTACATATGACGTGCGCCCCCTGGCGGCCGGAGCGTGGACCCACAACAACATGAATCATAGTTTGTGCCCGCGAGTAACCCCGAACCCGGAAGTGTGTTTATAGTTTCGTGGATTGGAGCGCGAGGCAACTCGCTGTCTTTCTGTCTCTAAATGTGTCCGTCGGTACTGACCGGGATGTTAGAGCTTCTCATCATGTTACCGAGCAAACTGAGTAAAACTATCAACTATTAACGCAGTAAAAGTCCCTCGTTCAGAGCGCATTCTACTTCCGGGAATGTGAGACGATTTCCGTGGTGCGTTCAAGGCAGGTTGGTTTTTTTCTAACGTTCCGCGAATGCCGAATAACACCATTTGTGACGTGCTTTTTAAAGTTATAACAGGTTACAATATGTTTCATATCTCAAGACCGTAATACATCTATAGAGGTTGTTGGGGCCCCTTTAATAGCCACTTTTAGCAGGTTCTCTATAAACTCATATTTAGCCTGTTTTAACGTGGTTCGCTTTTATTTTGAAGGAACATTAAATAAGTGTTTTTTCTCTTTATCTGTGGGTGTAGTTGTCTCTGGGGGGGGGGTCTCCATTGCAATGCATTGTGGGTAACTCCCTGAGGCAAAGTCGGCATGTAATGAGTACGTTTCTGCAAGGTCGTTCTTTCAAAGATCCTTATTGTATTTGTTTAATCTGTGAAAATGTGAATTTGCAAAGGAATCACGTTTCACGTTGTGATACCCACCTCGGCCACAAGAGGCGGAAGTGAGTCACCAACCCAAGTGCTAAAAAGTATCATGTTCTTCATGCACTCTAAACATTAGGCAAACACACATAAAAACACAATTATATAGATATTATATATATAACATACATATACAATATATAAATAAATAATATATATTAACTCTGTGAGCAAGTTATGTCGGTCAAATCACACCTGGATAATACCCTGTGTAAAAATAAAGGGACACATTTTTCTTGTAAAACCCTTCATGAAGCCGTCTTCAACGATGCAAGTCAAAACAGTCTCTCCTCACCACCTGGTGTTTAATCAAAATGTTCCCCATGAGTTGATGTCATCTGCTGCACAGCCTCCTGGTGGCTCCTACATGAATGTTTAAAAAAAGAACACAAGGTGTATGAGACCGAGGAGTTGGGTTTCCACTGAAAAGCATTTTTTCTGAGATGTGGCAGCGTGGCCAGAGTCATCCGGTTCCTGTAGTTCATGATGGCGTTGCGACTGAACCCCCCCCCCTCCCTGGAATAAAAACACAAGACCACACGAGTTCTTTATACATGAACCATAAAATGGATTTATTTCACCAGAGGTCCCACGGTGCGCGTCGCCCCCGGCTGCATAGAAGATGTCAGGAATCCAACTTCTACAAACCAGTGTTTACAATCTAAATGTTCCTTCTGCTCAACCATTGGTTTGACTGAAGCCGCTCGTCATGTCACATGATATCAAAATGCTAAGTGGGGCCAAGTGGGTAAAGACTGTGGGGGGAGGGAGGGGGAGAAAAAGGCAGTGTAAAAAAAATAATTCCATCTTCATTTGAACAAAGGGCCAGGTGGTGATGAGCGTAAGGCTACAGGTTGGAGAACCCCCCCCCCCATGTGTTACACCTCCAGATAGAATATGTGGAGGCAGATGGACACTTGCACAAAAGCACATCAGCAGCGTGTACTTGTAGCTTGACTGCCGCTGCGTGATTCTGCTGGTCTACATGGCCGAAGGCCCCAACATAAGGTTAATAGAAGAGGGGGAAGTGGAGAGCTTGTTAAAAAGAGAACAAAATAAAGAAGAGTGTCTGTTTAGTGAACCGGGGAGCGGATGTTATGTTTCACTTTAGGGAAAAAAGAAAAGAAAAGCACAAAAAAAATCTGAAATTAGAAGTCCAAACATAAGTCTGTGTGGCAGCAGGTCTCACAGGGCTGCAGTTACTCAGCCACACCACCAGGGGGGAGGGGCGGGGCCTCAGTTTGGCCTCTGCACGATGACGGCGTTGAGGAGCTTGGCCTGCTCCAGCGTCTGGCTCTCGTCCGTCAGCTCCTTGTTGGGGAACGTGGTCATGAGGACGAACTCCCTGGCGGCCATCGAGGGCCGCGCCCCCACCACGAACTGACGCACATCGGACACTCTGGGGGGGGGGGGGGGGGGGCAACAAAGGGATAAACAAGAGGAAATTAATGTTCTATTCCTCTTTACTTCATGTTCTCTTTACTTCATGTTCTATTGCTCTTTACTTCATGTTCTCTTTACTTCATGTTCTATTCCTCTTTACTTCATGTTCTCTCTCTCTTTACTTCATGTTCTCTTTTCTTCATATTCTCTTTACTTCATGTTCTCTTTCTCTTTCCTTCATGTTCTCTTTCTCTTTTCTTCATATTCTCTTTACTTCATGTTCTCTTTCTCTTTCCTTCATGTTCTCTTTCTCTTTTCTTCATGTTCTCTTTACTTCATGTTCTCTTTACTTCATGTTCTCTTTACTTCATGTTCTATTGCTCTTTACTTCATGTTCTATTGCTCTTTACTTCATGTTCTATTCCTCTTTACTTCATGTTCTATTGCTCTTTACTTCATGTTCTCTTTACTTCATGTTCTATTCCTCTTTACTTCATGTTCTCTCTCTCTTTACTTCATGTTCTCTCTCTCTTTACTTCATGTTCTCTTTTCTTCATATTCTCTTTACTTCATGTTCTCTCTCTTTACTTCATGTTCTCTTTCTCTTTTCTTCATATTCTCTTTACTTCATGTTCTCTTTACTTCATGTTCTCTTTACTTCATGTTCTCTCTTTACTTCATGTTCTCTTTCTCTTTTCTTCATATTCTCTTTACTTCATGTTCTCTTTCTCTTTACTTCATGTTCTATTGCTCTTTACTTCATGTCCTCTTTACTTCATGTTCTCTTTTCTTCATATTCTCTTTTCTTCATGTTCTATTCCTCTTTACTTCATGTTCTATTCCTCTTTACTTCATGTCCTCTTTACTTCATATTCTCTTTTCTTCATATTCTCTTTACTTCATGTTCTCTTTACTTCATGTTCTCTTTCTCTTTACTTCATGTTCTCTTTACTTCATGTTCTCTCTTTACTTCATGTTCTCTTTCTCTTTTCTTCATATTCTCTTTACTTCATGTTCTCTTTACTTCATGTTCTATTCCTCTTTATTTGTAATCAACTTTGTTCTACCTGTTTCTAACCGTTCCCATGCTCTAGACCCAACAGCTGGATCCAGACGTGGCATTAAGAGCGTCGGTGGCTCACCTGTGGGTGTAGCTGAGCTCACCTGTGGGTGTAGCTGAGCTCACCTGTGGGTGTAGCTGAGCTCACCTGTGGGTGTAGCTGAGCTCACCTGTGGGTGTAGCTGAGCTCACCTGTGGGTGTAGCTGAGCTCACCTGTGGGTGTAGTTGAGCTCACCTGTGGGTGTAGCTGAGCTCACCTGTGGGTGTAGCTGAGCTCACCTGTGGGTGTAGTTGAGCTCACCTGTGGGTGTAGCTGAGCTCACCTGTGGGTGTAGTTGAACCTCTGGACCAGCCGGCCGCCGTCGGCCAATCGGATCTGGATGTTGGTGACGGGCTGGGAGGAGTCGAGCGTCACGAAGGAACTCGCCTGGGACTCGTTGTCCTGCTGGTCCTGCTGAGCGCTGGCCGCCGCAGAGGTCAACTCTGGAGTGGCACTGGAGGAGGAGGAGGATGAGAACTCCTCTGACGTGACCCTTTTCCTCAAGTGAGTTCATGTTTCTGACGAGACTTCAGTCGGTGCTTCTAGTTTTTATAAAACGTTCTCAGACGTCTCAGAACTCCAGAACCAGAGCCCAGCGCAGCTCATGGAGCCGCTCTGAACATAAAGATCATGAACGTGTCCAACAGAAACATGACGAGTGAGACACGAGGAGCCGTCTGGAGACCACGTCCTCCATGTTCTCACCTTCCCAGCTTCTGCCCTTCGCCCCCGAAGGCCTGGAAGGCCGTCCGCGGTTTGGAGAAGTCCTCGTCTCGGTGGTCCTCCATGTCCAGGTTCACCTGGCCCCCCCGAGAGCGCTGCCTCAGCTCCAGGGGGATCTCCCTGAGGGGGGGGGGGGGGGGCACGAGGGAGTTCAATGCTAGTGTACCAATATAGCATGTTGGGGAGGGGGCGGGGCTACTTAAAAAAGTTCTGGTATTTACATCTCTCTTCCTCTATATATATATATATATATAACGTGGATAAGTCATCAACATATTCTCACCCCCGTCTGATCGCCTCGAGGAAGTTGGCGTTACCCGGGTCGCTGTAGATCCGGAGCTCACCGTTGTCCAGACTGAAGCCCGTCTTCCACAGCTTCAGCACCACATGGACCTGACACACACACACACACACACGGGTAAATGGTGTGTGTGTGTGTGTGTGTGACAGAAGCATTAAAGCGACGTGTTCTCACATCCTGTTGGCTTTTGGTGCCGTGCCTCTCTCCGGCCACGTAGGCCGATTCCTCCTCGGGGGCGGCGCCGAGCCGGTAGCCTCCACCGATGAAGGCCTGAGACACAGAGACATGAGAGACATGAGAGACAGAGACATGAGAGACAGAGACATGAGAGACATAGACATGAGAGACACAGACATGAGAGACAGAGACATGAGAGACACAGACATGAGACAGAGACAGAGACACAGACATGAGAGACACAGACATGAGAGACAGAGACATGAGAGACACAGAGACATGAGAGACACAGACATGAGACAGAGACATGAGAGACAGAGACATGAGAGACAGAGACATGAGAGACAGAGACACAGAGACATGAGAGACAGAGACATGAGAGACACAGACATGAGACACAGAGACATGAGAGACACAGACATGAGACACAGAGACATGAGACACGGGAGACAGAGACATGAGACACAGAGACATGAGAGACACAGACATGAGACACAGAGAGAGACACAGACATGAGACACAGAGACATGAGACACGGGAGACAGAGACATGAGACACAGAGACATGAGACAGAGACACAGACATGAGACACAGAGACATGAGACACAGAGACATGAGACACAGACATGAGACACAGAGACATGAGACACAGAGACATGAGACATGAGACACGAGAGACACAGACATGAGACACAGAGACATGAGACAGAGACATGAGAGACACAGACATGAGACACAGAGACATGAGACACGGGAGACAGAGACATGAGACACAGAGACATGAGACTTAGAGACATGAGAGACACAGACATGAGACACGGGAGACATGAGAGACACAGACATGAGACACAGAGACATGAGACACGGGAGACAGAGACATGAGACACAGAGACATGAGACTTAGAGACATGAGAGACACAGACATGAGACACGAGAGACATGAGAGACACAGACATGAGACACAGAGACATGAGACACGGGAGACAGAGACAGGAGAGACACAGACATGAGACACGAGAGACATGAGAGACACAGACATGAGACACAGAGACATGAGACACGGGAGACAGAGACATGAGACACAGACATGAGACACAGAGACACGGGAGACATGAGACACAGAGACATGAGAGACACAGACATGAGACACGGGAGACAGAGACATGAGAGACACAGACATGAGACACGAGAGACACAGACATGAGACACGGGAGACAGAGACATGAGACATGAGAGACACAGAGACATGAGAGACACAGACATGAGACACGAGAGACATGAGAGACACAGACATGAGACACAGAGACATGAGACACGGGAGACAGAGACATGAGACACAGAGACATGAGACTTAGAGACATGAGAGACACAGACATGAGACACGGGAGACAGAGACATGAGACACACAGACATGAGACACGGGAGACAGAGACATGAGACAGAGACATGAGAGACACAGACATGAGACATGAGACAGAGACATGAGAGACACAGAGACATGAGACACAGAGAGACATGAGAGACACAGAGACATAGGAAGAAGCTGGAGGAAGCGTCCGGTCGGCCGTGTGGAGTCTCACTCGGGCTTTGCTGGGCTCCCCCGGGCCTCTGCCGGGCCGGTCCAGCGGCACCGCCCCGTGTTCCCGCGCCCCCTTGAACAGGTCCTCCACCACCTCGTTGGAGCTCTTCTTCTTGGGCGGCACGACGATCTGCTGCCCGCTGCGCTCCGAGCCGCCCGCGAAGAACCTGGGAACCAATCAACACGGTGAGGACGGCGTCCGCCAAGAAGAGAAGAGGCTCAGCGAAATGTGTAAACAAAAGGGATGTCATGGGACTGAGACAAAGTAAACAAATAGTGTTTACAATTGTGAGGATGTATTTGATAGTTTTTACTCTTTTCCTCACAATATGAGGTAATTTCAAATAATCTGTTGACTTGTTTTTGTTAAAACAGCTTCACTGACGAAATGAAACATTTGATGAATAAATAAATAAATATCCTCTGATTTCATGCGTTTTTCTATTCCATCTTTAATAACCCTTAAAGTTGCCGGACATCAACGTGCCGTCCTCTTTGTTTACGTCTCCATGCTTCCACTGGAAAACACGTGTTTTAAATGTCAAAGAGCAATGAATTGTGGGTAATTCCCTTAAGCAGAGTCTTCATCTTAACGCTGACTTACGGAAAGGAAAGAGCTCAGAATGTCTGCAACCGTTGGACAGAAGTAAAAGTCTGAGTGTGGATTGATCTGGCTTTGGAGGAAGCAAGCAGCACATTTACTGAAAGGTTCACCTGAGACACAGGTGCACCACTGTGTCGTCACCTCCAGGTGAAGGAGTCAGCGTCACAGTGTTGGTCTCCGTTCTCAGTGAGGCCTGAATGCATGTTGTTATCGCCACGTTGTCCAGCACGCGCACACACAGGGGAGCACACTCACCTTTGGCCTTCCTCCTCGTCGCTCTCCTCCTCTGCCTCGTGCATCATTTCTCTGAAGGAGGTCACTCTGGGCTGAGTGCTGATGAGGAAACACTCAATGTTTACGGGTTAAACTAAAATACATGAGCGATGGCTCTTTGGCCCCAGGCTGTAACCGTACATCAGAATGGCAGTAATAACATACCATTAGGCTAATAACATAGCATTAGGCTTATAACATAGCATTAGGCTAATAACATAGCATCAGGCTGTGACGGTTACCTTCGCCCAGCGGACCGGGACACCGACGTGGTCAGCTCGGGCTGAGGGAGAGTCACTATGTCGTCATCAGCTCCATCCTCGAAGAAGCTGGCAAGCGCGAGCTGGGAGGGAGGAGAGGAAAGCATCACGTCACGTGTTACCTGATCCACGTCACGTGTTACCTGAGGAGCCCTTTAGACAACATGTTGGCCAGACAGCTCGTTTAGCTCCGTCTCTGCTGCTCGAGTGAGAACACTCTCCATCACGTTCACTTCATATTCATATCATATATATATTTATATCTGCTCCTAAACAGTCACGAGTGGCTCCAGAAGGTAACCGGCGTAATTACAACGTCACGTCGGCGCATGCTAACTTTAGCTAGCCCTGGACTCAACGCGCGCACACACACACACACACTGCAGTCTCGCGCTAGCCCAAAACTTAATGGCCTCCCTTAAGGGGCCTTTGGGTGCTCGCGGCCGCACCCGACAGCCAACTGTACGACACCCTCGTCGTTGGGTGACACAGCCCTGGGGACCCTCGTCAAAGGGTGACTTGCACAAATCACCGGCGCCGCGGGCTAACGTTAGCCGGGAGGCTGGCAACCTTCGCGTCGCCGCCGTTTCTTTCGCGGGATTCCGCGTCGCGCGCGCCCCCGCGTCCCGCCGCAGAAGAGACGCACCTGTAAATTCCAGCCGGCGGACTCCAGGAAGAACCGGGCCCTCTCCTCGTCCACGTCGGTAACGGCGACAAACTCCCTAACAGACTCCTCTTGGCTCGCCATTTTGATTTGCTCCTCCAGCGAATCGTCCGCCTCCACCAGGGGAAACAAAAGCAGCTGATGATTGGTTCCGACCACCGGACGGCAGCGACCCACTTCTCTGGAGTGAAATAAAGAGGCTGACTTCCAGATTATAAAGAGTGATTATACTATATATATATACGATAATAAAGATTATTCGGGGCTATATTTAGTCTAATAATCTCAACGTGTCACGGTCAGTTTCCTTTTTTGATAGTCACACTTTCACTCGGGTTGTTCCTCGCTGTGGCGCTAGCATGTTTTGACCACTAGGTGGCGGTGCATCCACAGGTTAAACCACCAGGATGTCCGGGAGGGCAAAAACAGACTTTTATGTGTGTTTTGGATTAATAAACAAGACACGGTCAAGGGTCAATAACGTGTGTTCTTTTTATTGCAACTATATTATGAAATCCACTTCCATCGAAAATATACAAACTTTTTAAAGAGTTGTATCATCTACTTTGTTTTTGTCTAATTTGCCTCCGTAGTTTTTAGTTTGAGTCTTTAATCTGAGCCCATCTCCCTGTGACAACCCAAAGCGTTGAATACAGCAATCAGATCATAATCTGCATCTTATCACACTTCTCATGACACTCTCATCTCGAGTTGGTCTTCTTGTACAAGACCACGTACACCTTGGAACAGGCGCCTCTGATTTGGGTGTGATGAGCAGATGGAGAGAGAGTCCCATGGGAGGCCCCTTTGTACCCCACTCAAGGTTTCTGATGGAGGGCAGGTTGGAATAAATCCTAGACAGATTGGGAGTATCTTAATTGTTTCTAGGGGGGGGGGTATTTGATCTTCAAGGCTAATTAGCAAACTGAGAAAAACCAGGTCGTCACCCCACCTCATGAAGTGCAACCTCCCCCTCAGTCTCTTGTCAGATGTACAGTGCGTCACAGGTCACATATTGTTTCCCCCTTTGGGTGTTTTCAGCTTCAGGGCCCGTCTGATGAGGCAACTGCACCCGGATCCGTGGCAACAGGCTGCAAGAGACGAAGAAGACCAGAGAAACACGCCGTAAACCCATTTACTGACATGGCAGGAGCAGGAAGAGACGTGAATATGAGATCAATTGAGAAAAATAAAGCACTAATGACAACGGTGATACACTATAAATATGTATAATTGCGTAAATGAAGTCTGTCACACGCCAATACACTGTCAGTCAGGAGGAAGGACAGCCCATGAGGCGCCGGGTCGACGGTATTAAACGTCGCCTCAGGAAAACCCTGAAGGCAAATGTGTGTTGAGGAATGCACGACATGTTCTTCATGTTCCCACGAGGCTGGAGCTGTGGGCGCGTCACGTTACCACCAGTGTGTGGTGACAGGTCAGAAGAACAGGACACAGTCATCAAAAGACAAAGAGATAATGAGGGAGTGTCTTCAAACCTGCATTATCTCTCCTGACCAGCAGGGGACTCCTCTGGTTGTATAGAAGTCTATACTTCATGTGTTAAAGCTGCATTCTCTCTCCTGACCAGCAGGGGACTCCTCTGATTGTATAGAAGTCTATACTTCATGTGTTAAAGCTGCATTCTTTCTCCTGACCACCAGGGGGCGACTCCTCTGGTTGTATAGAAGTATATGCTTAATGCGTTAAAGCTGCATTCTCTCTCCTGACCACCAGTGGGCGACTCCTCTGGTTGTATAGAAGTCTATACTTCATGTGTTAAAGCTGCATTCTCTCTCCTGACCACCAGGGGGCGACTCTGGTTGTATAGAAGTCTCTATAGTGACTCTACTTCTCTTGATGTATTCCCTCAGTAAACATTGTAAACATGAGTTTATGTCTCAGTCTCTAGTTTCAAGTCTTCTTCTATACAGCATGATGTCATCATTTATACTTTATGGTCATTTAGAGTCACACAGACCATAAAGCAGGCTTGAGGGGCGGGGCTTAATGTGATTGACAGGTCGCACAGCTAACCCATGCTCTCCCCACAGGCGAGAATAACCCGTGGTTCCCAAAATTGAAACAAATGATTCCTTTGAGAATGTAAATCTGTTTATACGAAGAGTCAAAATGCAGTTTAATAACACGGGAAATGAAATGTACTTCAAACTCCCATTTAACATCCTGGCTTTTGAGCACTTCCTGTTTGAGTCTCAGACGATCCATCCTCTGTTCATGAGAAGAGGGAACACACTTCTGCCCCCCCCCCCCCCCCTCCTCTAAATCACATACACACAAGTGCAATTACCCCGCCCTTCATTCCTCCCCGGGCGGCGGCGTGGAGAGAGCAGCGCGGCGTTGTTTATGACTTCCTGCCGGTCGGCCGCTGAAGGTCGGGCCTCGACCCCGATCGGCCCGTCGGTTGCATAGAAGCTCGAAACCGTTTGACCCGAGGACACGTTGAAATAACTCCATGAGGGGCAGCGATGGAGCCCGACATATATGACACGCTGATATCTACGGGGCATCTGGAACCCAACACGGATCTTCAGAGTGATGCCATGGAAGAACCGTATCTGGTTCCACATAGAACCTTTCAAACCAGAGTTTGAAAGAACCATTTCCTTAAAGAGTTTCTTCAAAGAACCTATAATGATGTCTCAAAGAAACATGGTTCCACAAAGTCTTTGTCTAACAGGGTCTCTGTCTACGAGGGTCTCTGTCTACGGGGGTCTCTGTCTACAAGGGTCTCTGTCTAACAGGGTCTCTGTCTACGAGGGTCTCTGTCTAACAGGGTCTCTGTCTACGAGGGTCTCTGTCTAACAGGGTCTCTGTCTACGAGGGTCTCTGTCTACGAGGGTCTCTGTCTAACAGGGTCTCTGTCTACGAGGGTCTCTGTCTACCAGGGTCTCTGTCTAACAGGGTCTCTGTCTACGAGGGTCTCTGTCTAACAGGGTCTCTGTCTACAAGGGTCTCTGTCTAACAGGGTCTCTGTCTAACAGGGTCTCTGTCTCGAGGTCTCTGTCTAACAGGGTCTCTGTCTCTGAGGTCTCTGTCTACAGGGTCTCTGTCTAACAGGGTCTCTGTCTCTGAGGGTCTCTGTCTAACAGGGTCTCTGTCTACAGGGTCTCTGTCTACACGGGTCTCTGTCTAACAGGGTCTCTGTCTCACGAGGGTCTCTGTCTACGAGGGTCTCTGTCTAACAGGGTCTCTGTCTCTGAGGTCTCTGTCTACAGGGTCTCTGTCTAACAGGGTCTCTGTCTCTGAGGTCTCTGTCTACGAGGGTCTCTGTCTACAAGGGTCTCTGTCTAACAGGGTCTCTGTCTAACAGGGTCTCTGTCTACAGGGTCTCTGTCTACAGGTCTCTGTCTAACAGGGTCTCTGTCTCACGAGGGTCTCTGTCTCTGAGGTCTCTGTCTCAGGGTCTCTGTCTCACGAGGTCTCTGTCTACAGGGTCTCTGTCTACAGGGTCTCTGTCTCAGGGTCTCTGTCTACAGGGTCTCTGTCTCACGGGGTCTCTGTCTACCAGGGTCTCTGTCTCGAGGGTCTCTGTCTAACAGGGTCTCTGTCTACAAGGGTCTCTGTCTCGGGGTCTCTGTCTACAGGGTCTCTGTCTACAGGGTCTCTGTCTCTGGGTCTCTGTCTACAGGGTCTCTGTCTACGGGTCTCTGTCTCGAGGGTCTCTGTCTAACAGGGTCTCTGTCTAAGATGGTTTCTGTCTGGGGTCTCTGTCTACGGGGTCTCTGTCTACGGGTCTCTGTCTAACGGGGTCTCTGTCTACGGGGGTCTCTGTCTACCAGGGTCTCTGTCTAACAGGGTCTCTGTCTACGGGGGTCTCTGTCTAACAGGGTCTCTGTCTACGAGGGTCTCTGTCTACGAGGGTCTCTGTCTAACAGGGTCTCTGTCTACGGGGGTCTCTGTCTAACAGGGTCTCTGTCTACGAGGGTCTCTGTCTAACAGGGTCTCTGTCTACGAGGGTCTCTGTCTACAGGGGTCTCTGTCTACGAGGGTCTCTGTCTAACAGGGTCTCTGTCTACGAGGGTCTCTGTCTACGAGGGTCTCTGTCTAACAGGGTCTCTGTCTACGGGGGTCTCTGTCTAACAGGGTCTCTGTCTACGAGGGTCTCTGTCTACGGGGGTCTCTGTCTACGAGGGTCTCTGTCTACGAGGGTCTCTGTCTACGGATGTCTCTGTCTACCAGGGTCTCTGTCTACGAGGGTCTCTGTCTACCAGGGTCTCTGTCTACGAGGGTCTCTGTCTACCAGGGTCTCTGTCTACCAGGGTCTCTGTCTATGGGGGTCTCTGTCTACCAGGGTCTCTGTCTACGAGGGTCTCTGTCTAACAGGGTCTCTGTCTACGGGGGTCTCTGTCTACCAGGGTCTCTGTCTACGAGGGTCTCTGTCTACGAGGGTCTCTGTCTACCAGGGTCTCTGTCTACGAGGGTCTCTGTCTAACAGGGTCTCTGTCTACGGGGGTCTCTGTCTACGAGGGTCTCTGTCTAACAGGGTCTCTGTCTACGGGGGTCTCTGTCTACGAGGGTCTCTGTCTACGAGGGTCTCTGTCTAACAGGGTCTCTGTCTACGAGGGTCTCTGTCTACGGGGGTCTCTGTCTACGAGGGTCTCTGTCTACGAGGGTCTCTGTCTACCAGGGTCTCTGTCTACGAGGGTCTCTGTCTACGAGGGTCTCTGTCTACGAGGGTCTCTGTCTACGGGGGTCTCTGTCTACGAGGGTCTCTGTCTACCATGGTCTCTGTCTACGGGGGTCTCTGTCTAACAGGGTCTCTGTCTACGAGGGTCTCTGTCTACCAGGGTCTCTGTCTACGGGGGTCTCTGTCTACGAGGGTCTCTGTCTACGGGGGTCTCTGTCTACGAGGGTCTCTGTCTACCATGGTCTCTGTCTACGGGGGTCTCTGTCTACCAGGGTCTCTGTCTACGAGGGTCTCTCTCTATGGGGGTCTCTGTCTACGAGGGTCTCTGTCTACGAGGGTCTCTCTCTATGGGGGTCTCTGTCTACGAGGGTCTCTGTCTAACAGGGTCTCTGTCTACCAGGGTCTCTGTCTACGAGGGTCTCTCTCTATGGGGGTCTCTGTCTACGACGGTCTCTGTCTACGGGGGTCTCTGTCTACGAGGGTCTCTGTCTACGGGGGTCTCTGTCTACGAGGGTCTCTGTCTACGGGGGTCTCTGTCTACGAGGGTCTCTGTCTATGAGGGTCTCTGTCACGGGGTCTCTGTCTACGAGGGTCTCTGTCTCACGGGGTCTCTGTCTACGAGGGTCTCTGTCTACGGGGGTCTCTGTCTACGAGGGTCTCTGTCTACGGGGGTCTCTGTCTACGAGGGTCTCTGTCTATGAGGGTCTCTGTCTACGGGGGTCTCTGTCTACGAGGGTCTCTGTCTACGGGGGTCTCTGTCTACGAGGGTCTCTGTCTACGGGGGTCTCTCTCTCTCTCTCTCCAGCTACGTTTCCATGGCAGCAGACACTCATCTGGTCCAGTTGAACCGGGCCCTTGGGGAACCGGCCCGGAGCCGCTGACCTACATGTGACACTTGGTGTCGGCGTGAGTCGCCTCGTGTTCACCGCGCTCTGCATGTGGCTGTAGATCATGGAGGATGTAGATCACCATGACAACACAAGGCCGTGAGGGGGGGGGGGGGCAATCCACTGTGTCTCCTCCTCATTTAGTGTCTAAGCTAAGCTAAGCTAACGGCTAACGACCTGTTTGACCTCACAAGGTCAGCAAGAAAGCAAATAATTGTTTTTCCCAAAATGTCAAATGGTCAAAAACCTTTAGTTGTATTTGCTTGATGTAAATAAATAAAACAATAATACCTCAGATAGAGAGGAAGTGAAGTGAGTGGAGACACAAGAGCTCAACGTGAGGACGCTAACGTAGCCGCAGGGGCCCGTCGTCCACGGCAACGCTCAGTGCATCCTCACTGGACACAATGAGCCTGGAGTCAGCGGAGCAATGAGGACCCTCAGGCATCTGTGAGGGCTACTAAAGCTACACCAGATCAAACACAGCGGCTAACGCTAACGGACATTACACAACTTCCTTTGTGTGTTTTACTACACACAGAGCAGACGACCTCAAGGCCCTGATACACACACACACACACACATAGACACACATACACACACATACACTCACACACACATACAGACACACACATAGACACACACACGAACACTCACACACACATATACAGACACACACACACACATAGACACACATACACACACATACACTCACACACACACACACATAGACACACATACACACATATACAGACACACACATAGACACACACACACGAACACTCACACACACATATACAGACACACACACACACATAGAGACACATACACACACACATACACTCACACACACACACACAGACACACACATAGACACACACACACATACAGACACACACAGACAGACACACACAGACAGACACACACACATACTCATAGACACACACACAGACAGACACACACACACACACACACACGTATAGGGTATAATACCACATGACATTCCTCTAGATGCCTCCCAGACCCCCCCCCCCCCCCCGCGGGGTCCTCATCTGGCGGCGTACGGGCGTCTGCCCCGCTGCCTGAGAGGACTGACCCAGATGAAAATGAGTCTTCAGTGATGCATCTTGGGTAAAAGCCTTTCATGCATGTTGTCCCACCGCCTCCGTGTGTGAGACTCCTCCTTCCTCCAGAATGAAAGATCCTCTTTTCTTTTTCTCTCCTTCTTCTTTTCATCTTTACCCGTTTCATTTATTTATCTCATTTTTTCCGTTGGGCCTTTGAATTTCATCACGCTCTAGAAACCGTCTCCATGGTCCCCGTCTACAGCTGAGCTTTATCCTGTAGGACAGAGAGGAGGGAAGACGGAGAGCAAGGGGCGGAGAGTCAAAGATGGACGCCTCCTCCACCTCCACCAGATGTCTTCTTCTTCTTTGTGGAAACCTTTGATGACTGTTCATCTCTCCATGAGGAGCTCCATCTCCTGTCTCCACCCGGGCGTCTGGGAGGTGGAGGCGGAGGAAACGAGGCTCGGTGTCGGGTTACAGAGAGAGAGAGAGAGAGAGGAGACAACAGAGAGACACCGAGACACGGAACTAATCACATGAGAGGATGAGAGGACACACACACAAAGACACACACACACACACGCGTCTCTCCGGCTGTCCATCATCCCTAAGCCCCGCCCCCTCCCGCTCTCCTCTCACACACACGCGTCTCTCATCTTTCCATCAGTTCGATGTGATTACAGGAGATCTCAGCTCCTCCTTCCCTTCTGCCTCGTCCCGCTTCCTCTGGCGCGGTTTCCTGAGTCTTTAGAGATCGTCGGCGTTATCAGACAGGAAGTGGAGGAGAGTGGCTTCCTGTCCCAGATAGCCGAGGCAGCGTGACGGTGCCAACGTGAAGTCAGGCTGTTATCAAATATTCAGCGGATGCAGCCGAGAGCTCAGAGCAACATTCATTCTTAATTGATGGCCTCCAGAGGCCCTCACAGGCCTGCTTCATGTGTTAGAGCTGCATTCTCTCTCCTGACCACCAGGGGGCGACTCCTCTGGTTGTATAGAAGTCTATGCTTCATGTGTTAAAGCTGCATTATCTCTCCTGACCACCAGGGGGCTCCTCTGGTTGTATAGAAGTCTATGCTTCATGTGTTAGAGCTGCATTCTCTCTCCTGACCACCAGGGGGCGACTCCTCTGGTTGTATAGAAGTCAATGCTTCATGTGTTAAAGCTGCATTCTCTCTCCTGACCACCAGGGGGCTCCTCTGGTTGTATAGAAGTCTCTGCTTCATGTGTTAAAGCTGCATTCTCTCTCCTGACCACCAGGGGGCGACTCCTCTGGTTGTATAGAAGTCAATGCTTCATGTGTTAAAGCTGCATTCTCTCTCCTGACCACCAGGGGGCGACTCCTCTGGTTGTATTGAAGTCAATGCTTCATGTGTTAGAGCTGCATTCTCTCTCCTGACCACCAGAGGGCTCCTCTGGTTGTATAGAAGTTAATGCTTCATGTGTTAGAGCTGCATTCTCTCTACTGACGACCAGGGGGCTCCTCTGGTTGTATAGAAGTTAATGCTTCATGTGTTAAAGCTGCATTCTCTCTCCTGACCACCAGGGGGCGACTCCTCTGGTTGTATAGAAGGCAATGCTTCATGTGTTAAAGCTGCATTCTCTCTCCTGACCACCAGGGGGCTCCTCTGGTTGTATAGAAGTTAATGCTTCATGTGTTAGAGCAGCATTCTCTCTCCTGACCACTAGGGGGCGACTCCTCTGGTTGTATAGAAGTTAATGCTTCATGTGTTAAAGCTGCATTCAAGGGAACATTCATCAGAGGATCAGAGTTTGAGTCCATACGGTGGCCCAAAAGCGACAAACTTTTCCACAGTGAGAAATAATGGGATGGAAATGCCGTACGAACATCCTAAAATAACACAACACAGGAATAGTAAATATAGTGAAAGCGTGTGCTGCAGAAAGAGCGAAAGAAAACAAATGACCGAAGAAACGCTGCAGGAACAGAAATCCTCAAGGCCTCTAGGGGGCGCTCTAGGTCGATGAGGCCTTGTTCAACCCAAGAGAAAGAAAGACAAGAGTGAGTGTTCTTTTTTTAACTTGTCTTTTATGATATCGTTTAGGACCAACAGCTGGTCGTTGCCCTCGTCGGCCACTAGGAGTGCTGTTCTGAGGATCTGACCTCTGACCTCTGACCTCCATGTGGATTTAATAATGAAACATATGTTAAAATGAAAACAGCTGCAGAGAAAAGATTAAATTCAACTTCAGAGGAGAACTATTAAAAGACCTGAAGCCGAACAGAGAGGATCAGTTCTCTATCTCTGGTGACGCCAGAGAGAACAAGGCCCTGCAGTGTGTGTGTGTGTGTGTGTGTGAGTGTGAGTGTGTGTGTGTGTGTGTGTGTGTGTGTGTGTGTGAGGATGTGTGTGTGTGTGTGAGCCTTTAGTTATCAAGCTCCTCTTTTATGGAACCAGCTTCCAATTTCAGTCCGGGAGGCAGACACAGTCACCTCGTTTAAGAGTAGACTTAAGACTTTCCTCTTTGACAGAGCTTATAGTTAGGGCTGAATCAGGTTTGCCCTGGTCCAGCCCCTTGATATGCTGCTATAGGCTTATAGCTGCCGGGGACGTTAGGATGCACTGAGTACCTCTCTCTCTTTTTTCTCTCCTTAAGGATGAATTTTCATCTCTCAATCACACGTTACTAACTCTGCTTTCTCCCCGGAGTCCTTGACTTCACGTCTCATGGGGTCATCGGACCCTATGAGACGGCATAGATCCTATCTGCTGATGGATCATCGAGGTCTGGGTCGTGGAATTCCTGCTCCTGACTGCGCCACTGTCCTGTTGAGACTCCGCCCACTGTTGAGACTCCGCCCTCCTCCTCCCCACCGCCATCTGCCTGATGGATCGTGGAGGTCTCCATCGTGGAATATGCCTACTATGAACTATTCATACACTCTGTCATATTCATTGAATGTATTTTAACTCTAAATCTGTCCTTCTGTCACATGACATCTATTGCATCTGTCCATCCTGGAGAGGATCCTCCTCTGTTGCTCTCCTCCAGGTTTCTTCCCTTTTTTTCCCCCTGAAGGGTTATTTGGGAGTTTTTCCTGGTCCGATGTGAGGTTTTGGGGCAGGGATGTCTATGTGTACAGATTGTAAAGCACTCTGAGACAAATTTGTAATTTGTGAAATTGGGCTATACAAATAAACTGAATTGAATTGAATTGTGTGTGTGTTAGTGTGCGTGTGAGGGTGTGTGTGTGTGTGTGTGAAACTAGCGCTCTGTGATGTTGGCTCTCCTTCGCCTGGAGGTGACGACACAGTAGTACAACGGTGTCTACAGACACACAGATGGAAAGATACAGCGCACATACACACACACACACACACACACACTCTCTCGCCAGTGAAATTCCACACCAGCCCTCCGCTCTGTTCAGATTTCGCTGCGTGAGCACATGTCCACTGACACTCGGGCTGCGTCCGGTCGTGCTCTTCAAGGGATCTGCTCTTTGGTATTGAAGCTGCATTCAGGGACACTTCAACTGCTTTCATTTGACTAGATGACACTTCAACTGCTTTCATTTGACTAGATGACACTGCAACTGCTTTCACTTGACTAGATGACACTTCAACTGCTTTCATTTGACTAGATGACACTTCAGCTGCTTTCATTTGACTAGACGACACTTCAACTGCTTTCACTTGACTAGATGACACTTCAACTGCTTTCACTTGACTAGATGACACTTCAACTGCTTTCATTTGACTAGATGACACTTCAGCTGCTTTCATTTGACTAGACGACACTTCAACTGCTTTCACTTGACTAGATGACACTTCAACTGCTTTCATTTGACTAGATGACACTTCAACTGCTTTCACTTGACTAGCTGACACTTCAACTGCTTTCATTTGACTAGATGACACTTCAACTGCTTTCATTTGACAAGATGACACTTCAGCTGCTTTCATTTGACTAGATGACACTTCAACTGCTTTCATTTGACTAGATGACACTTCAACTGCTTTCATTTGACAAGATGACACTTCAGCTGCTTTCATTTGACTAGATGACACTTCAACTGCTTTCATTTGACTAGATGACACTTCAACTGCTTTCACTTGACTAGATGACACTTCAACTGCTTTCATTTGACTAGATGACACTTCAACTGCTTTCACTTGACTAGATGACACTTCAACTGCTTTCATTTGACTAGATGACACTTCAGCTGCTTTCATTTGACTAGACACTTCAACTGCTTTCATTTGACAAGACGACACTTCAACTGCTTTCATTTGACTAGACACTTCAACTGCTTTCACTTGACTAGATGACACTTCAACTGCTTTCATTTGACTAGATGACACTTCAACTGCTTTCACTTGACTAGATGACACTTCAACTGCTTTCATTTGACTAGATGACACTTCAACTGCTTTCATTTGACAAGATGACACTTCAACTGCTTTCATTTGACAAGATGACACTTCAGCTGCTTTCATTTGACTAGATGACACTTCAACTGCTTTCATTTGACAAGATGACACTTCAACTGCTTTCATTTGACTAGATGACACTTCAACTGCTTTCATTTGACTAGATGACCGTCTCTGCTCCTCTGAAGGCCTGTGAGTGTTTCAAGATGAGGAGGTTTGAGTGTTCACACGTCGACACCACTCACACTTTCTGTGACCTCTCTATGACCTCTTCAGACCTTTCCGTGACCTCTCTGTGACCTTTGCATGACCTTTGACCCATCGGTCTGAAAGCGTTACATGAAGTTATGACGGCCGTGTGTACGCTGTTCACGTGATGCTGCATTCAGGGAGGCTGGGACTCTGCAGCGCTCTGTGGCTAAGAGGCCGTGAACCAGACAGAACAACAACAACAACAACGACAGTTTATCCTAATCCTCCATATCCTCATAGACCTGCTGATGGGTTTATATTATGACATCAAAAAGCAACAGGTCACTGGATTATAATTCCTTGTTTATATATATATATATATATATATTTATATATATACATATATAGATATATATTCATAAACACATAAACACTTATGGGGGTAACCGGGCAGATTCTAGGTCACTGGGCCAAAAGCCTCTGATGAGTTTATATTTACAGACGTTAGATATTAAAATGTTTCAGCCGAACAGCTGGACTCTGTTTACCTCACTGCTCCCATGGGTCACACACACACACACACACACACACACACACACACACACACACACACACACACACACACACACACACACACACACACACACACACACACACACACACACACACACACACACACACACACACACACAACAATGAACACACATTGTGTGTGTTGTGACCAGGATGTCAAAAAACAGCTGACCTCTCAGTAAATATGGAGAGAGAGAGGGAGGGGGGGAGAGAGAGAGAGAGGGAGGGGGGGGAGAGAGAGAGGGGGGGCTTGTTTATGTCTTTCTGCAGGATGTAAACAACAACGACCACCACTAAATAAGACTCTGGCTCACTGGACACATTTCATGTCGAGGGTCGGGATCACGTCTCGCTCCCCAACCCACATATTGATTCGTCATTGATCATTGATTGATCATTGATTGATCATGATTGATCAGTCAATATTGATCGTTTACCAGCAAAATATAAAAATAAAATCTCAAACCAGACAAAATATTCATGACGCTCTTTTTGAAGTATGAGAAAATGCATTAATTTTTTTTAATTCCAGGTGGTTCGTGTCTCTCCAGTCCGACCCAGGAAAGCTCCGAGGGATCGAAGGTTTGTGTTGCATCATGGGAAATGTAGGATGACGTGATTTACCTGAACGTACAAGGCTGCATGCCGACGGGTCACAGAGTCAAACTACCAACCTCCCCGACACACTGAGAGAGGACACGCCTCTGGAGATTAAACTTCACCCTTTAGGAGCGGCGCGGTCAGAACCGTCAGCACCTCGCGGTCAGAACCTCGTGGTCAGAACCGTCAGCACCTCGCGGTCAGAAACTTGGTCAGAATCTCGTGGTCAGAACCTCGGCCTTGTGTTCGAGTCCCGGGAAAGAAAACAGCGTAGAAGATATTTAACATGTTTCCTTTTTATTATGAATCGTTAGAAACACCTCAGTAAAGCACGGTGGGTCACGTGACGGCGCTGCAGCCCGCCAGGTGACGGGGAGGAGGCGGAGCCTCCTACACCCAATGTGCTGAACACTCCAAACAGGAAGTAGTTTGTGAAAAGGGGCAGAGATCTGGCACAAAGGGGGAGACGGGCCTCCAGACAGGAAGTCAAGTAAACACACGGCGGCCGCTCGCTTTCATGAGGCCACGTGTCGCATGCCGTGTGACCGGCGCCATGTGGGCGGCGCCGTGAGCATTCCGATGTGACCCTCCATGGAGCCGATTGGTTGGAGACTGAACTCTGAACACAAAAGTTGTTCAACATTAAAAAATACATTCCGGTAAAAACCTTTTCCAAATAAATATTGGTCCATATATTTGTGGCCTAAGAGCATCTTCCTGACACACACACACACAAGTACCTCAACATGACGAACCACACACCTTCATCCTCACCATCGTCATCATCTACACCTCAGTCTATTATTGCTTTCGTCTCCCAGGTGACGGAAAACGTTCAGTCCAGCAAAGAGTCTCCACAGGAGGTCTGGGGGGTCCGGAGGGTCCTGAGGTTCCGGAGGGTCTGAGGGTCCGGGGGAGGGTCAGGCAGCAGAAGATGTGCGTTCCCTTCTTCACGTACAACAGGTCCTCTCCGGTCCTCTCCGGTCGGTCCTCTACACGCCGGACCCGGCGTTGCTGTTGGCGTCTCTCGCCTGCCGGATGCCGTACAGCCACTTGATGACCCGAGCGTTCCTCTCGATGACGGAGATCCCGTAGGGGGGTCGCTCGCCGGGCCGGGCGGCGCCGCCCTCCTCCCCCTCCCCCTCCTCCTCGTCCCCGCCGCAGTCCGAGCTGGGCGTGCTGGCGCTGCGCAGCTTGGCCGCGGACACGATGTCCGAGTTGGCGCGGGAGAAGCGCTCCACGCCGCCCAGCCCCTCCAGCTCGCGCGGGTCCAGCCCGCAGTAGTTGAAGAAGCGCTCCAGGTCGGCGGTGGCGCGCGAGTAGCGGTCGCTCAGGTCCGACTTGGAGCGGTGCAGCGCCGGGCGCCGCCGCGCCGCCGCCGAGCCCCGGGAGCTGGCGCTGGAGACGCGGGTGAAGGCGGGCGAGGCCGGAGGAGCCGCGCGGACCGGCAGGGGGCCGGGGGGCGGGGTCTGAGCGGGCGGAGGAGGAGGCGGGCCCTGGGGGCGGGCCACCTGGCCCTGGGCCGTCTGTCGGGGCCGGAGTTGCGGCCGCGTGGCCCCCGGGGGCCTCCGCACCTCCTGCGGCCGCACGTCCACCCGGCGCACTGCCACTGAGTTCGGGGTCCGGAGCAGGAGGAGGTGGTTGTTGAGCAGAGAGGAGGCGCAGGAGGAGGCGGGCGGCGGTCGGAGGTCGTCGAGGCCGCCGCCGACGCTCTTGGCGCCCGACGACGGAGACGAGGAGGAGGAGGAGCGCGGCGGCGGCCCGTCGCACACGTCGTTGATCAGATTGTTCAGGATGTCCAGGTTGAGCGCCGGGCCCCGCCTCCAGCCCTCGTTCTCCACGCCGGCCGGCCAGCGGGCGAGCTTCCTGGCCGGCGGCGTGCCGATGTGGAGCATCACGCCCGGGGGCACCAGGGGCTTGCGGATGATGGGCGCCTGGCGGGTGAGCGCCACCTGCTGGCTCTTCACGTACTTGGCCTTGTCGGCCTCCAGGCGCTCCACGGCGCTCAGCTTGCGGGCGCTGGGCTCGGCCCGGCGCCGGAAGTAGTCCGGCCCCTTGTGGAGGATCCGGAAGGGCATGGAGGAGGTGAAGGGGAGGGTCTCCACCGGCATGACGGAGGGGCTGATGGAGAGGAGGGGAATATACTCCATCAGTCAAAGAGGAACGATGGAACAGACAAGCAAGAATAAACGATTTATATACTATACATATATATATAATATAATATATATACATATAATATATAAAAATATTATACATATATATAATACATATATGTATGTAATATATATAAATATAATATATATAAATATAATATATAAATATATATTCAATATAATATATATAAATATTATACATACATTTATATGTATAAATATATAATATATATATAAATATATAGATATAAATATAATATATATATACAAGTACAATATATAAATAATATATAAAGTGGTTTATATCAACAACTGGACAGGACCCTAACCCTTAAGAAAATAGCTCTTTTGTACCCCCCCCCCCTCCCCCTCCCTTAAACTTCCTTACCGGTCGGTGCTGCTGCTCTCACTTCTCTTCTTTTCTTCTTCTCTTTTATCCCCCCGGTCCACCGAGTCAGTGAAAGGCTGCTTGAGGGACGGGGTCAGTCGGGGTCAAATTCCACATCGGGGCCACAGCCGGTCCACCTTTACAAAACGACCCGGGAGGAGGTCACCGATGGGGAGCTCTCTAACCCGGCAGCTCGTCGCTCCTGGAAAGGGTTAAAAGAGTCTGAGTCAGATAACCGCCTCATGAACACAACCACACACACACACACACACACTGCTGCTCCGTTCTCTTCCACACTGAAGAGGAGCAGGCGGGTCGCGGCTTTAATACGGAGGCTGGCTCCTCCCAGCTGGCCAATCACACGGCGGGCCGGGAGCCTCAGGGGGAGGGGCTAAGGGTGGAAGGGGGCGGGCTCGCATTGGTCCCCCCCTCGAAAAGGGTTCCTGACCAATTGGACCCAACCCCCCCCCCCTCTGTCGGAGCACAACAAAACATCGACGCAGGGTTTTCATTCAAATGAAAATTCTTTGAAAGGGAGAAGGGGGAACAAAAAAAGGAGGAGGAGGAGGAGGAGGAGGACAACGGGTGAAAACAGCTGCATGGCGCTCAGCGGGGAGCTCTGGAGACACTGAAGCCTCCTCCCGGTTCCTCTGGGACGCTCTTTGTCTCCAGAGTGGCCGTGGTGTGAGACAGACGGAGAGTCAACAATAAAACAACAAACAATAAACAAATAAACAAGGAGCTGATCCTCGTGTCACCGCGCTCACTTCACGTCCTCAAAGAGAAGCAGAGGAGCTTCACTTTACTGGATGTTGTTTTTACTTCTTCTCAAGCTTCCCGTAAAAACAATTACCTCTCCACCCCCTTCATCATCATCATCATCCTCCTCCTCCTCCTCCTCCTCCTCCTCCACATTTCACTCCAGGGTTACATCACTTGTTTCTCTTCATATCTATTCGCACATTTTTAATGAGTCTTTTTATAACTGTCTCTTTCAACATGTGACCCCGTTTCCCCACATCCCCCCCCCCCCACACACACACACACACATCCCCCCACTCACACACATACACACCCCTTTCCCCCTCCTCTCATCTCTGAACAGCAGAGAGAGAAAGTGCAAAAACACACACACACACCTAAAATTTCCATTCTACAATTTCACAAACAGCTGATGTCTCTAAAAAAAACAGAGAGACATAGAGAGAGAGAGGTACAGAGACACAGAGAGAGAGAGACAGAGAGACAGAGAGGGGTACAGAGACACACAGAGAGAGACAGAGAGAGGTACAGCGACACAGAGAGAGAGAGAGAGAGAGAGAGAGAGGTACAGCGACACAGAGAGAGAGAGGTACAGAGACACAGAGAGAGAGAGAGAGGTACAGCGACACAGAGAGAGAGAGAGGTACAGAGACACAGAGAGAGAGAGGTACAGAGACACAGAGACACAGAGAGAGAGAGGTACAGAGACACACAGAGAGAGAGAGGTACAGAGACAGAGAGAGAGAGGTACAGAGAGAGAGAGGTACAGAGACACACAGAGATTTTTTTTGGATTTTTGAAAAACACTTTATTTACATTTTTTCCATCACAACGTTTCTCTACAAATAAAGTGTTTTAAAAATCAGGTTATTTAAAATAAAAGCAAACAAACAAAACATTAAAAACATTAAAAAAGAAAACATGTTTTACCGAATAAAAAGTGGTGCAAACTCCAGCTCCTCCTCTACCACAGAACAAACAATATCTTTAAAACACCAGCGTTGTTTAAAAGCATCCAGGTCTCCAATGTGTTTGTAAAACCTGAACTCCAGCCAGAGTCTGGCTCTGATGTTACAGAGCCACACTGCCTGGCCTCCTGCCCTCTCTGTTTTCCCCCCGGGACTTCCTAGTTAAATAAATTGCCATTCTTGCTTCACCGGATAAAAAATTTAGGAGCTGCCACTTTTCCTTTTCTGTTTTTGTAGGCAGCTCCCATGATAAAACCTTCTCTGTAAAACCACATTAAAAGACTAAAACCACTGTTAAAAGAGCGAAGAAACTCAAAAGTCTCTTACACTCGTTAAAACATGGTAAATAGTCTCCGGAGGTCACAGAAGGGGCACTGGTTCAGGACAGCGGGATTGATTACCGAAATAAAAGCGTTGGACGCGACAGCACCGTGTAAAATCCGCCACTGGAGGTCAGCGGTCCTTTCTTTAGGGGAGGCTTGTATAGGACCCCCCACTGCGGGCCAGGGCCTCCATGCCCAAGTCTCTCTGACCACACAGTGGGCGGTCTGTTGCACAGTCTGGACCTGTTGATGCTCTTCACGAGGTTAAAATACAAAGTCTTCTTGTCTGCTTTGTTCAGTGTGCAGTTTTCTGGGTGGCTCGTTCTTAGCAGGGGGCCGGTGAGTCCCCCTAGCCCCGGGCTGAGGGAGATGTTTGGGAAGGGGTCTGCAGGGTCCGGCTCTGCTCTCCGCTGGCTGTAGTCGTTGAGGAGGCTCCTCTCCAACCCGGTCAGCCTCTGCCTCCACAGCTCCAGGAGCCTCCTCGCCACCCGGTCGGAATGCAGACCCAGCAGGGAGCCCAGGGCCGGGGGGTCGCTCAGCGTCGGCCCCACTGCATCCACCAACTGCTGCAGAGAAAGGGTCTTTGTTCGCAGCAGCGCCGTTAGTCCAGGGGTGACGCTGCTGCTAATGTCTAGTTTTGCCCCGTGAATTAATGGTTCTCTCAACAACCAGAACAGAGAGTCAGACTGTGGGCACCTTTCGTGCTTAAAAAGGGCCCACGACTTAAAAACACCCTGATAAAAAGGAGGCAGCCCACTTAGTTTTAAAAAGCTGGGGTCTATTAAAAACAGAGCAGTATCCAGCCCCAGGTTGTCAGCACGTCTGAGGATGCAGCTGGCCACGTCTCGCCACACTAAAAACCCCGGACTCGTTAAAAACTTCTGAACAAACTGTAATCTAAAAGTGGCCGTCCGGCTGGCCAGGTGGACGAGGCCCTGTCCCCCCTCCTCTCTGGCTAAAAACAGCACCCCCTGTGGCACCCAGTGTAGACCCTCCCAAAAGAAATCTACCATCTTCTTTTGTATGTTGGCTAAGAAGCCCGAGGGAGGGTCTAACACGGTCAACCTGTGCCACAGTTGGGATGCAATAAGATTGTTTAAAACCAGTACTCTACCTTTAAAAGACATCTGGGGGAGCAGCCACTTCCACTTGGAAAGTTTCCTCTATCTTCTCTGTGACGCCTCCCAGTTCTTCTGGACCATGCTCGGTTTCCCAGGTATATTCCTAAATATTTAAAACCGTCCGTCTTCCATATGAGTTTTGTGGAAGAACCGGGAGGCCACGCCACTCCCCACAGCGAGGGCTTCGCTTTTCTTCCAGTTCACCGCTGATGATGCCGTGCTAAAATCATGTACTATTTGATTTAAAAGGTTTACATCTTTTGGCTTTTAATAAAAACAACGACGTCGGCATACCGATAAAATCATTCTTCCATTAAAACCAGGTAAACCAAACCATGCAGGCTAGAGCGTATTTTAATGAGGAGGGGCTCGAGGGAGAGTGCGTAGAACATCCCGGACAGAGCACAGCCCTGCCGGACCCTCTACTCACTCTAAAAGGAGCACACAGCCTGCCGCTATCTTCAGCACACTCTCAACATTACTGTACAACACCTTGATCTTAGCTATGAAACCAGCGCTGAACCCAAACTTCCCAGAACTTTCCAGAGGAAACCGTGTTCAACGCGGTCAAAAGCCTTTTCCTGATCTAGAGAAATCAGACCAGTATCCATACCCAACGAGCTGGAGACCTCCAAAACATCCCGAATGAGGTGGACGTTATCCACCATGGACCTGCCGGGCACACAGTAGGTCTGGTCCCGATGGAGGACCTGCTCCATAGCTCCCCTCAGCCTGGAGGCCAGGACCCTGGACAGAAGCTTATAATCCACACACAGCAGAGACACAGGGCGCCAGTTACCGATGTCCTGCGGGTTTCCTTTTGGCAGTAGCGTCAGCACTGCCCTCCGCAGGACATCGGCATGGAACCAGAGGCCAGACTCGTTGAAGACGTCTAGGATGTCCCTTCCGAGGACATCCCAGTATTTCTTGTAAAACTCAGCGGGAGGCCGTCGATCCGGGCGCCCTCCTGCATTCCTGCAGGGCAGCTTTCAGCTCTTGGGGGTTATGGGTCTGTCGAGCTCCTCATTAGTCTCCTCGGAGACCTGAGGCAGCTCCCACAGAGCCCTCCGTCGACTCTCCTCCTCCCTATACTCAGTGGCATAAAGGGAGGAGTAAACCCCACCGCCGCTTCCGAATCTGGCTTGGCTCCACAACCGGCTGCCCTCGTCCGTCAGCAGTGAGTGGATCACTCGCCTGCCCACTCCTCTTCTCCAGGCCGAAGAAGAAGCTAGAGGAGTGTCCATCTCCGCGATGGTCTGGAATCGACCTGACCAGTGCGCCTTGTACTCTAACCGAACAGGTCGGCGAGAGCCGCTTTTTACTTTTGAGGACTTCAATATGTCCTCGATCTCCTGTGGACTCGCTCAAACTTTCTAGGTCCACTATCTCAGTCTCCAGGTCCTTCATAGATCTGGTGACGTCTCTAGTGACGTTGAAAGTGTGCTGCTGACAAAGGAGCTTAATTTCTACCTTACCACGGTCCCACCACTGCCTAAGATTATTAAAATCACTCTTCCTCAGCCTAAAAATGCCCCAAAAATAAAACAACACCTCTCTAAAACTCCTATCGAAAGTTAAAACTGTATTAAAATGCCAATATGCGCTCCTGGGTAAAAAGTTCCTAATAAAAACATGACATAAAACCAAAGAGTGATCAGTAAAACCAGCCGGAACAATGCTGCACATTTTAAAAATACTAAAATGGTGCTTAAAAACATAAATACGGTCTAACCTGGCTGAGGAGATCCTTCCTCCCTAACGTGGGACCATGTGTACTGTCGGCAGTCCGGATGCATCCTTCTCCACACGTCCACCAGGCCATGAGAATGGACCAGCCTCCTCAGCACCTGCTGTGAAGCTGGATGTGGCTCTGTGTGATTTCTGTCTTTAAAATCATCCTCTGTGCAGTTAAAATCCCCAAGAATAAAAAATCCTCCGAGGCACAGTCATTTAAAACATCATTAATTTTGGATAAAACAGCTTCCTCTGCCCCGGTTGTTGGAGCATAGACATTAATTAAAACAACATTAAAAGGGCGAACCGTGCTTTCCCAAAGACCCGCCCCCCCCCCACGATGTGTTTGACCCCCAGTGACCGCGGGCTGAAGGCCCTGGAGAAGAGGAAGCCCACCTCCGCTGAGGTTGGTGTTGTGGCTCAGGAGGACTTCCCCCACTCCCTCCTCCAGTCCGCCTCGTTGGTGCTGTCGCTGTGCGTCTCTTGTAAGAAGAGAACATCGTTGGCTTTCATCTTGTTAAATTCATAAATAGATGTTCTCTTCTTACTGTCCCTCGCTCCATTTACGTTTAAAACTCCGACTCTGAATGTGTTCATTAAAAGAAAAGAGTTTAAAAAACAAATAAAACTGAAAACCAACAAATCAAATAAAACACACATTGGAGCTCTCCACCTCCCCCTGCTGGATGCACTCCTTCACTTTGAGTAAAATCTTTTTAATCTTAAAAACCTCTTGTTTGTCAAATTTTGTTTTCCTCATGTGGAACTGGCACGACTGAACAAAGGCCACGAGGTCAGGGAAGTGATCCCTGACTTCTACTTTTTGTTTGTTTTTTGTTTTATGTAAAAACAGACTTGTTTCATCGGCTGTATACAGCTTTTGTGTCTGACTATTAGTTAAAATCAGAGGAGAGTCGCTGTCCTCTGACCCCTCCTCGTCACTGCTGTCCTCCACCGGCCTCGCCCCCTGACTCCTCCTCCTCACCTCCACCCTGTTGGCTTTGGCCTCGCCGCCGGCGCTCTGGCCACTCTTCTTCCTTTTTGAGGCCTCTTTCTGCCCCCCTGCCTCCTCCTCATCCATCTCCACCTGCTCAGCCCCCTCCTCACCTACACCTTCTTCCTCCGCCCCTACGACTCCACCCACCTGTCCGACCTCTATGGGCTCCTCACCACCATTGTCCTCGTCTTTTTTTCCCTTTTCCTCCTCTTTCTCACTTTCCTCATTATTTTCCACCCCACTCCCCACTTCCACCTCTAAGCCCGTGCCACCATCACCACCACCACCAATATTATTTTTTGTTTTTTTAATCTTTTCTTCTTTTCCCCCCCACTTCTTTTTCTTGTTTTCCTTCCTCCTCCCCACTTCCCACCTCACCCACAGCCTCTACCCCACTGCTCTTGGCAGATTCACCCACATCCCCTCCATTTTCTTGGTTCGCTTTTCCTTTTTTCTCTTTCCTCTCATCGCTCCCGACTCCACCCACAGCCTGCTTCTCACTGCCCTGTCCAGCCTCCCCACCCTCATCCCCACCCTCACCACCCTTGCCCGCATCACCCCCATCACTCACTCCCTCATTCATACCCACCACATGTGTGTCGGGTACAGCAGTAGTGACGCCGCTCGCCGCGCTCTCCGCTGGAATCGGCGCTGCAGCCGCAGCGCCTCCTCTCAGAGACGCCGCCGGAGATGAGCGGAGGGACGTTTGACGACTGGGTGGTGTGGCCGCGGCCAGTCCAGCTGGGACTCCACAAACAAATCCCACACCGAGAGACCTCCCTCTCCACCTGATCCAGGAAGATCACGACCGAGCTGCTCATCTTGGCGGCGGACTTCACGCTGCCGAACCCGACTTTCTTCCCGACTGCGCGAGCCAATTCCTCCACGCTGCACGAGGAGTCACCGGAGATCTTCATCCCGTGTCTCCTCGTGAGCAGCGGGGGGGGAACCGGGGCAAACATTTCCGCCGCCGAGCCCGGTGAGGCACCGGCAGCGGGAAGACACCCAGAGAAAAGCCCAAATAACCACCAAACAAATTAAACTACTGTGAAACCCAACTAATAAACCACATAAACTAAATACACACAACTATGAAAGAACAGAAAAGAGAGAAACACACAGACAACGCTCCGCAGCTCTCAAACACACACCCTGTCGCTCTGACGCTCAGCGTGAACTGAGAGAGAGAGGAGAGAGAGAGAGAGAGAGAGAGAGGAGAGAGGGGGGGAGAGAGAGATAGAGGGAGAGAGAGAGAGAGGGAGAGAGTGGTAGAGAGAGAGAGCGAGCGAGGAGAGAGAGAGAGGGAGAGAGAGAAGTGTGGGGTTACAGCAGACACTTGAATGAGAGTCTGAAGATAAATAAGTCAGAACCCAGAACACGAGAAGAAAAGAAACATTAGAAATTAGGTTAATATGTGTGTGTGCATTGGGACACACAGTGTGTGTGTGTGTGTGAGAGTCAATAAAGGGTTAAAGAGAGGAGTTAAAGGTCATCAGAGAGACGGCCATTACTGCCTCCACCTCCAGCTCCACGGGGGACCACCACCGGGACCGGGTCCACAGAACTACTGGACCAGACCGGGTCCACAGAACCACCACCGGGACCGGGTCCACAGAACCACCACCGGGACCAGACCGGGTCCACAGAACCACCACCGGGACCGGGTCCACAGAACCACTGGACCAGACCGGGTTCACAGAACCACCACCGGGACCGGGTCCACAGAACCACTGGACCAGCAGCAGACACACACAATTACACCCAAGTTTGGGGGTGAGGGGGGTTCAACGAGATCCTGTCTTGTAGCCGTGCACCCTGGATGTCAACATCCTCAGTGTGTGTGTGTGTGTGTGTGTGTGTGTGTGTGTGTGTGTGTGTGTGTGTGTGTGTATGTGTGTGTGTGGAGAGCAGGTGGTTGAGTTCTCCCTCGGGGAAACTGAACTCAGCAGCTAACGCAAACGTAATTTTTTTTGAAACTGCCATTTGTCCAAATAAGAGAAACAGAAACTAATTATGTACCAACAAAAACCAGAGAGAGAGAGAGGGAGGGAGAGAGAGAGAGAGAGAGAGGGAGAGAGGTCGGGCTACACACACACACACACACACACATACCTGGAGACGTCGGGCTACACACACACACACACACATACCTGGAGATGTCGGGCTACACACACACACACACACACACACACACACACACACACACACACACACACACACACACACATACCTGGAGATGTCGGGCTACACACACACACACATACCTGGAGACGTCGGGCTACACACACACACACACATACCTGGAGACGTCGGGCTACACACACACACACATACCTGGAGACGTCGGGCTACACACACACACACATACCTGGAGATGTCGGGCTACACACACACACACACACACACATACCTGGAGACGTCTACACACACACACACACATACCTGGAGATGTCGGGCTACACACACACACACACACACACACACACATACCTGGAGACGTCGGGCTACACACACACACACACATACCTGACATACACACACACACACACATACCTGAGACGTCGGGCTACACACACACACACATACCTGGAGACATCGGGCTACACACACACACACATACCTGGAGACGTCGGGCTACACACACACACATACCTGGAGACATCGGGCTACACACACACACACATACCTGGAGACATCGGGCTACACACACACACACATACCTGGAGACGTCGGGCTACACACACACACACATACCTGGAGACGTCGGGCTACACACACACACACATACCTGGAGACGTCGGGCTACACACACACACACAGTGTTTGTCGTTGTGCGTTCACTGAAATCACAACGTGACACAACAGAGAACCGTCTCTGATCTCTGAGCTATAAAACTACACGTCTCATTTGAAATAACGAGCATCCACGTGAACACACACACATACACACACACACACACAGAGAGACACACACACACACGTCACACACAGAGAGACACACACACGTCACAGACAGACACACACGTCACAGCTGAGGGGGCAGAGGGAATGAAAATAGACCCGAGGCCGAGCTGCCAACATGTTATAATTAAGACCCGTATTTATAGACGTTGGCATTCCATCTCCTAGAGAGCACACACACACACACACACACGGTAAAGTTTACTTACATGGAGTCACAGAGGGAGACCTCAGAACCAGGACCCCAGAACCTCTTCAAGGACCCTTGGAGCTCCGACTGAGTGTGTGTTCCTGTGTGTGTGTGTGTCTCTGTGTGTGTGTGTGTGTGTCTGTGTGTGTGTTCGTCCTGTGCGCCCGCGGGTCAAACCAACACTAACCCGAGCGTCTCTCTCTCTCGGCTCATAAGCTCCCTCCTCCCACTGCAGAGCTAGGCCCCGCCCCCTTTCCGAGTGGAGGCAGGAAGCTGGAGCTATTTTCTTTTCCTCGCAGTCACATGACCTTCCCGACACTTTCTCATCACCCTGTCACTTTTCTGAAGTGCCATTTCCCCCCCCCCCCCTTTAATATAGCAGCAGCAGCCCCGGTGCAGGAAGCCGTGCCGATGGAGGAGGTGGAGAAGGTGCAGGAAGGTGGATGAGGAGGAGGAGGAGGTGGCAGGAAGGTGGAGGAGGAGGGGCAGGAAGGTGGAGGAGGTGTATGAAGGTAGAGGAGGAGGAGGTGCAGGAAGGTGGATGAGCAGGAGGAGGAGGTGCAGGAAGGTGGAGGAGGAGGTGTAGGATGGTGGAGGAGGTGGAGGAAGGTGGAGGAGGAGGAGGTGCATGAAGGATATCCTGTGATAAGCTTCAACTCCTGGGATACTCCAGAGGACTCGTGTGTGTGTGTGTGTGTGTGTGTGTGTGTGTGTGTGTTTCCATGTAAAAACGAGCCGCTCTCCAATTACCACAAAGGAATAAAAGAGGAGAAGCTTCCATTCCCACGGGGAGCAGACACACACACAGCGGGGCGGGGTGCACACACACTAAAATACATGTACACACACACACAGGTCCATGTCCCACACACACATGCTAATATACATGTACACAAACACACACTCACACTCACAGGTCCATGTATGACATGAACAGACCTGAGAACACCACGAGAACACACACCTGCACGAGAACACACACCTGCACGAGAACACACACCTGCACGAGAACACACACCTGCCTGAGAACACACACCTGCACGAGAACACACAACTGCATGAGAACACACACCTGCACGAGAACACACACCTGCACGAGAACACACACCTGCACGAGAACACACACCTGCACGAGAACACACACCTGCACGAGAACACACACCTGCACGAGAACACACACCTGCATGAGAACACACCTGCACGAACACACACCTGCACGAACACACACCTGCACGAGAACACACACCTGCACGAGAACACACACCTGCACGAACACACACCTGCACGAGAACACACCTGCACGAGAACACACACCTCCACGAGAACACACACCTGCACGAGAACACACACCTGCACGAGAACACACAACTGCACGAGAACACACACCTGCACGAGAACACACACCTGCACGAGAACACACACCTGCACGAGAACACACACTGCAGAGAACACACACCTGCACGAGAACACACACCTGCAGAGAACACACACCTGCACGAGAACACACACCTGCACGAGAACACACACCTGCGAGAACACACCTGCACGAACACACACCTGCACGAGAACACACACCTGCACGAGAACACACACCTGCACGAGAACACACACCTGCACGAGAACACACAACTGCACGAGAACACACACCTGCACGAGAACACACACCTGCACGAGAACACACAACTGCACGAGAACACACACCTGCACGAGAACACACACTGCACGAGAACACACACCTGCACGAGAACACACACCTGCAGAACACACACCTGCGAGAACACACCTGCACGAGACACACACCTGCACGAGAACACACACCTGCACGAGAACACACACCTGCACGAGAACACACACTGCACGAACACACACCTGCGAGAACACACACCTGCACGAGAACACACACCTGCACGAGAACACACACTGCAGAACACACACCTGCGAGAACACACACCTGCACGAGAACACACACCTGCACGAGAACACACAACTGCACGAGAACACACACCTGCACGAGAACACACACCTGCACGAGAACACACCTGCACGAGAACACACACCTGCACGAGAACACACACCTGCACGAGAACACACACCTGCACGAGAACACACACCTGCCTGAGAACACACACCTGCACGAGAACACACACCTGCACGAGAACACACACCTGCACGAGAACACACACCTGCACGAGAACACACACCTGCCTGAGAACACACACCTGCACGAGAACACACACCTGCATGAGAACACACAACTGCATGAGAACACACACCTGCACGAGAACACACACCTGCACGAGAACACACACCTGCATGAGAACACACACCTGCACGAGAACACACACCTGCACGAGGACACACAACTGCACGAGAACACACACCTGCACGAGAACACACACCTGCACGAGAACACACACCTGCACGAGAACACACACCTGCACGAGAACACACAACTGCACGAGAACACACACCTGCACGAGAACACACACCTGCACGAGAACACACACCTGCACGAGAACACACACCTGCACGAGAACACACACCTGCACGAGAACACACACCTGCACGAGAACACACACCTGCACGAGAACACACACCTGCATGAGAACACACACCTGCATGAGAACACACACCTGCACGAGAACACACACCTGCACGAGAACACACACCTGCATGAGAACACACACCTGCACGAGAACACACACCTGCACGAGAACACACACCTGCACGAGAACACACACCTGCACGAGAACACACAACTGCTTGAGAACACACACCTGCACGAGAACACACACCTGCACGAGAACACACACCTGCACGAGAACACACACCTGCACGAGAACACACACCTGCACGAGAACACACAACTGCACGAGAACACACACCTGCACGAGAACACACCTGCAGAACACACACCTGCACGAGAACACACACCTGCACCTTGAGACACACACCTGCACACACACACCTGCACACACACACACACACACACACACACACACACACACACACACACACACACACACACACACACACACACACACACACACACACACACACACACACACACACACACACACACACCCCCCCCCCCCCCCCCCCCCTGGTCCTCTGTTGGTGACGACATCAAACTGGATCTCGAGCCTGAGAGAGAGGAGGCTCCTCCTCCTGAGGCTCCTCCTCCTGAGGCTCCTCCTCCTGAGGCTCCTCCTCCTGAGGCTCCTCCTCCTGAGGCTCCTCCTCCTGAGGCTCCTCCTCCTGAGGCTCCTCCTCCTGAGGCTCCTCCTCCTGAGGCTCCAACGCCTTTTTTCAGCAGACTGGGCAGCGCTGTGTTGTATGTAAATAATGTTGGGGGGGGGGCGCGCGCATCACGGCTGAGCGATACGCGCGCCGCTCGCTGTGAGCGCTGCGCGTGCAGACAGCATTTAACGGAGCGGAGCTCTGATCGCTCTTTTAATAAAGTATCGATACTAAAAATATGCTAAATCACATCGTGTTTAACGTACGGGTACTTTGTTAGCATCTCTACACCGTGCAGCGTGACAGCAGCAGATGTAGCGGACTAACATTCAAGCTAACCTAACTTCCCAAACGCTGTGGACATCTGAACGCTGATTGGCCGAGACGCGACACGTCCCATCAAAGATGTTTTATTGTGAAGAAGAGCACCACTTCACATTTTCTCCGCGTCTCACTGCAATCTCAACGGCAGCGGGCCGGGTGAACAAAATAATAAATCGGAACGCGTCTCTGGTATTGTTCAGGGGGCCGGTCCACATGTGGAGGGGGGCCGGATCCGGCCCGCGGGCCGTAGTTTGGGGACCACTGTGCTAAAGGAACCTCTCCTCCACTTTTAAAGACCTTAAAAGCCACTGAAGACAAAGACAACCATCATTGTTTCCCAGGCTGGAGGTGAGTAAACTAGGTCACTGGGTGGATAATGGCTAACAGGTAGCATGTTGCTAACGACGACCTCCAAACAGGAGCTGGAGACGGGCAAAAGGCTCGGTGGCGGCCCGAGGAGGCAGAAAGGTTGGCCGTCTGTCTGGAGGAAGGGCCCCGACTGTGAGGAGAGACCATCCCAGAATACCCAGGCACCTCACACATTCTGTGTGTGTGTGTGTGTAGACAGGTCGACTAGAGACAGCCTTAAACGGGCTGCGTTGCCAGTTCACGAAGCCAACATCCCCCCCGTGCATCAGGAGCTGCTGAGGCCCCGCTGGCCGAGCCGAGCCTCTGTCCTCAAACCCTCCGGAAGCTTCTTTCCGGACGCCTCAACCCTCATGTCACGTTTCCTCTTCTCTCACCGAAGGAAACAGAAAAGTCTCTGCGGATGCAAAATGTGAAAACCGGTCGGCGCTCGGCACCGGGCCGATGCCGCTGGGTCACGCCCCCTCCTGGACGGCGTGCTGCTTCCATCCAGAACCGACCGCTCTACCAACATTGTGTTCTTTAAAAAGACCCCCGCTGAGTGTGTGTGTGTGTGTGTGTGTGTGTGTGTGTGGCCCACGCTGAACAGCGTTCACAGGTCTATTGTCAGGAAGTGAATGAGAGACACTAGTTTGATTAAAAGAATAAACATGTATCTCTTTTCAGCTGACGGTGCGTTCACTTGCAGCGCGAGTATGAAGGCTTATATTTTGAGCTTCATTCTTTTAAAAGTATATTAATTATTTTAAACTCAGCGTAAATGCACTTATGAATATAGCAAATGTCCATTTTTTCCCCAGGACTTCTTTACAAGTTCCAGGGCTTTCCCAGGTTGTATCCAGGAACCCTGCCCGGTCCAGAGAGACACGGCTCAGTCAGGCCGTTCGGTCCGGAGCTGACCTTTGACCTCACAGCATAAGAGGAGAAGAGAACATTAACTTCTCCCTTGGTACGTCCTCTTTTTTTTTAATGACTCTGCACTCGACCTGCTGACTCAAAACATAATGCAACCGGCAAATACAGGAAGGGCTTGGTTCAGACTCAGCGTGTCGGTCAGGCCTCCCTCCTCTGTGAGGGCCTCGTGACCTTTGACCTTTGGACTGGACTCACGTCCTCTGGAGCTCCAGTGGATTCCTTCATGTTACCTCACATGTGTATTCCTCATCTCCCGGGAGGAGCGGCCTGGTTTCCCAGCATCACCTCCCCCCAGTGAAGTCCTCTCCGAGGGGGTCTCGGATGGATTAGAGACCAGGCTAACTGGGGCATCAGAGAAAGGCTGAGTCACTCGGCTGACCCAACAGAACCGGTCACTGGCCATGTTGTACATCCGGGAACAATGAGCACAGCCAGCTGCTCTCAGATACTGGCGATAAAAGCAGCAGGTGTCGAAATAAATGAACTACGTTTCCTCAGCGCGACTATAAACTGCACTTTATATAAATATATATTATAAATGACTGAATCAGCTTCGTTGGGGGAAATGAATTCAAACGCTTTCTTCTGGTTGTTTTTTAAATTTTGAATTTAGCGTTAGCTGAAAAAGCGTCTGTTTGATTCGATGGTCACAACAAAGCACACACAATGTGGTCCACACAACACTTTAATCAAAGTGCAACACGGAGCTGCTCACCGGGGTCCGCGGATCTTCTGGTAAATGTTGTGTTGAGTCCGTGTGTCGGAGCCGTTACTTCCAGACGTCTGTTGACCTCGCGTCGGGTCAGCTTTCACCGAAACTTTCAACGTTGGCGCGGTTGATACCATGAATGACCCTCCCGTAACACACACCTGGACTTAGTCCACTTTTAGTTCGGGCTTCACAAATAACGTGTAGGGTATCCGGAGGAAACACGTGACTCGCCGGTTTAATTACTCTGAAAAGCGTAACTCTCTTTGCATTATAGTTTAATTAAAAGAGACACACCCCCCTATAACAACGAACCCCGCTTTGGTACGGTCGGGGTGTCCTCTCATTGGTCAGCTCGGGCCATTTACAGGTTTTTGAAGACGCTGCGTGCCCGGTGCCTTGGTAACCACGTACTCTCGCGAGACTTTACAACCTGCTCGAAAGTTGACCGGCTTTTGAATAGGCTTTTCTTTCGAGGAAGACAACTCAGCCCCTACAATACTCCTTTGTGGAATAATTAAGTTATTTAACAGAAATATAAATCTGTATAACAGAACCACATGGAAATGTATAGACTTATAAACATTTATAAAACAATACGAGGAATAAATGAAGTAGGAATGACCTCCAACAGTTATTGCAATAAATACACGTGGAGCATTTTACTTTTAATAATATTTATTATGATATATTAATTAATTGTTCACAATACATTCTTATGTTGAGGTAGTTCATATATGAATGAAAATGTACCAGATTAACCCCAGTAATAAATATATTTATCAATGAGTTTTGGTCATTTGGTTTATTTTCCTCAGATGTTGTATTTTTATGAAGAATCACACTTTGTGATTGTTGTTGTACTAACTCATACTCAATAAACTGAATTTAGTGAATATTAAGTCTGTGGATTCTCTCAGCCCTTCTAATCTTCTCCATCACCACGATAATATTATACACTTTCCAACATCATGCTCTGTATGGATAACATGTTTAATTATATGATGGCAAAAAGAGACCAAAGTGAGTTATTACAAGATACCATAAGGAACTTTAATGGGGGGGGGGGGGGCGACTGAGGGGGCCGAGGAGGCAGAGGAGGCCGAGATGATCTAATGTTTTGGCAACAACCTGCTTTAATGAACTCATTCAGGACGACCTGAGCTGGAAGGAAGTTCTCAGAGGACACAGAGCCTAGCGCCCTGTTCCCATGAGGATGATCACTGAGAGAGAGAGAGAGAGAGAGAGAGAGACCACCAACGTTGCAGTGTCCCCTTCCCTTCCTCTGGGGCCGTGTGGAGGACAGACAGAACATGGCACCGAGCTGCGTGAGTTTCCCACCGAGCGGCAGTCAGGAGGCCTCCCGGTGGTTTAGTGAAGCTCTTCACACTCGGGCCCAGCTGCTTTTGTTTCAGCGGCACCACCGGGTCGGCCCAGCAGGGGTCTCATGACGCAGCGGGACATCCAGACTGGACCAGGACCGGGACCCGGGGTCAATGCAACGCCACCGGTTAAAGGAACGTGTTGGCGTCTAAAAGAGCTTCAAACACCCCAACAGGGACTCTGCCTCTGATTGGTTCGTCCTGCTGTTGGTGGGGTTTCGGCATGAGGAGGGAGAATACCAGGGCAACCAATCAGAGGCAGCGTAGGGGGGTCAAGCCTTCGGCCATGAGGAGAACACTGTTGCATTCTGGGTGGGTCAAACAAACAGGACCTTTCGCCCATGAGAGCGCCGCTTGTGTCCCGTAGGGAAGAGAAAGTCGCCGTTGACTCGTTTCACTTTGCTTATGGACAGTAGAGTAGAGTAGAGTAGTCGAGTAGAGTAGTCGAGTAGAGTAGTCGAGTAGAGTAGAGTCGAGTAGAGTAGAGTAGACGAGTAGAGTAGAGTAGAGTCGAGTAGAGTCGAGTAGAGTGGGAGTGGGGAGTGGAGCAGAGTAGAGTGGGAGTAGAGTGGAGTAGAGCAGAGTGGGGTGAGAGTGGAGTAGAGTGGGAGTAGAGTGGGTAGAGTGGAGCAGTAGAGTGGGTGAGGTAGAGTGAGGTAGAGTCGAGTAGAGTCGAGTAGAGTCGAGTAGAGTAGAGTAGAGTAGTAGAGTAGAGTCGAGGAGAGTAGAGTAGACGAGTAGAGTCGAGTCGAGTAGAGTCGAGTAGTCGAGCCGCATCAGGAGGTGCACTGAGGCCTAAAACCATGACATCGCTCTCCTTACACACTCCTACATCAGAGCTGCTTCTGGCTGCTGGTCCAGGATCAGCTCTGATGTTTTATGCCTGCAGCCTGTGAGACGTCTGCAGACATAAAACATGGATTCAATCCGGTTATAAAAACAGAGGTTTGAAGTCGCCTGTGGAGCTGGATCTGATCCAGTGGAAAGAGGGTTTGAGGTTAGACCTGGCAACGCGGCTCTGAGCACCTCACAGGGCAGCTCCTCATCCTCTAGTTACGCAACACCTCTTATCTCCTCCGTGTGGCCCGGAGGCCCAGCATCAACATAAAAACACCATCAAACAAAAACTAAATAAAGTCTAAATAAAGTCTAAATGATGTCTAAATAAAGTCTAGATAAAGTCTAAACAAAGTCTAAATGATGTCTAAATAAAGTCTAGATAAAGTCTAAACAAAGTCTAAATGATGTCTAAATAAAGTCTAAATGATGTCTAGATAAAGTCTAGATAAAGTCTAAATGATGTCTAAATGATGTCTAAATAAAGTCTAAACAAAGTCTAAATGATGTCTAAATAAAGTCTAGATAAAGTCTAAATAAAGTCTAAATGATGTCTAAATAAAGTCTAGATGAAGTCTAAATAAAGTCTAGATAAAGTCTAAATTATGTCTAAATAAAGTCTAGATAAAGTCTAAATAAAGTCTAGATAAAGTCTAAATAAAGTCTAAATGATGTCTAAATAAAGTCTAAATAAAGTCTGAATAAAGTCTAAATAAAGTCTAGATGAAGTCTAGATAAAGTCTAAATAAAGTCTAGATAAAGTCTAAATAATGTCTAGATAAAGTCTAAATGATGTCTAAATAAAGTCTAGATAAAGTCTAAATAAAGTCTAAAGTCTAGATAAAGTCTAAATGATGTCTAGATAAAGTCTAAATAAAGTCTAAATAAAGTCTAAATGATGTCTAAATAAAGTCTAGATAAAGTCTAAATAAAGTCTGAATAAAGTCTAAATAAAGTCTAGATGAAGTCTAGATAAAGTCTAAATAAAGTCTAGATAAAGTCTAAATAATGTCTAGATAAAGTCTAAATAAAGTCTAAATGATGTCTAAATAAAGTCTAAATAAAGTCTAAATGATGTCTAAATAAAGTCTAGATAAAGTCTAAATGATGTCTAAATAAAGTCTAGATAAAGTCTAAATAAAGTCTAAATAAAGTCTAAATGATGTCTAAATAAAGTCTAGATAAAGTCTAAATAAAGTCTAAAGTCTAGATAAAGTCTAAATAAAGTCTAGATAAAGTCTAAATAAAGTCTAAATAAAGTCTAAATGATGTCTAAATAAAGTCTAGATAAAGTCTAGATAAAGTCTGAATAAAGTCTAAATAAAGTCTAGATGAAGTCTAGATAAAGTCTAAATAAAGTCTAGATAAAGTCTAAATAATGTCTAGATAAAGTCTAAATAAAGTCTAAATGATGTCTAAATAAAGTCTAGATAAAGTCTAAATAAAGTCTAAATAAAGTCTAAATGATGTCTAAATAAAGTCTAGATAAAGTCTAAATGATGTCTAAATAAAGTCTAGATAAAGTCTAAATAAAGTCTAAATGATGTCTAAATAAAGTCTAAATAAAGTCTGAATAGTCTAAATAAAGTCTAGATAAAGTCTAAATAAAGTCTAAATGATGTCTAAATAAAGTATAAATAAAGTCTGAATAAAGGGTAAATAAAGTCTAGATAAAGTCTAAATAAAGTCTAAATGAAGTCTAAATAAAGTCTAAATGAAGTCTAAATAAAGTCTAAATGAAGTCTAAATAAAGTCTAAATAAAGTCTAAATAAAGTCTAAATAAAGTCAAAATAAAGTCCAAATAAAGTCTAAATAAAGTCAAAATAAAGTCTAAATAAAGTCTAAATGAAGTCGAAATAAAGTCAAAATAAAAGCAAAATAAAGTCTAAATAAAGTCTAAATAAAGTCTAAATAAAGTCTAAATAAAGTCTAAATAAAGTCTAAATGATGTCTAAATAAAGTCAAAATAAAGTCTAAATAAAGTCAAAATGAAGTCTAAATAAAGTCTAAATAAAGTCTAAATAAAGTCTAAATGAAGTCAAAATAAAGTCAAAATAAAGTCTAAATGAAGTCTAAATAAAGTCTAAATAAAGTCTAAATGAAGTCTAAATAAAGTCAAAATAAAGTCCAAATAAAGTCTAAATAAAGTCTAAATGAAGGCAAAATAAAGTCTAAATAAAGTCTAAATGATGTCTAAATAAAGTCTAGATAAAGTCTAAATAAAGTCTAAATGATGTCTAAATAAAGTCTAAATAAAGTCTAGATAAAGTCTAAATAAAGTCTAGATAAAGTCTAAATGATGTCTAAATAAAGTCTAAATAAAGTCTAGATAAAGTCTAAATAAAGGGTAAATAAAGTCTAAATAAAGTCTAGATAAAGTCTAAAGCCTCCGAGCTTTGTTTCTCTAAACTTAAAGTCTAAATAAAGTCTCGAGGAACAAAAGGTTCCTCGGCCCGCTCTCACCTTAAACTCGTGTCCATCTTCTTCTCTTGTTGGTTTGGTGTTGAGGCATGTTGCGTTCACAACATCACGGGCTTCGCGCGGGCTCACCTCGTCACATCCCATCTTCTCTCTCAGTCTTCTCTCTTGACTTGATGGCATTGGCACTCTCACTCCTCATGCTGGGAAGGCTGGAGATAGAGTCAACCTGCACAAGTCTGACTTTTCTGACAACTTTTCCGGAATTATTTTTTGACAGGAGAGTCGGTCTGATGTCGGTCTGGAGTCGGTCTGAAGGCGGTCTGAAGGCGGTCTGAAGTCGGTCTGAAGTCGGTCTGAAGTCGGTCTGGAGTATGTCTGAAGTCGGTCTGAAGTCGGGTCATGAGTGGGTCTGAAGTCTGTCTGAAGTCGGTCTGGAATCGGTCTGAAGTCGGTCTGGAGTCTGTCTGAAGTCGGTCTGAAGTCGGGTCATGAGTGGGTCTGAAGTCGGTCTGGAATCGGTCTGAAGTCGGTCTGGAGTCGGGTCATGAGTGGGTCTGAAGTCTGTCTGAAGTCGGTCTGGAATCGGTCTGAAGTCGGTCGGGAGTCTGTCTGAAGTCGGTCTGAAGTCGGGTCATGAGTGGGTCTGAAGTCGGTCTGGAATCGGTCTGAAGTCGGTCTGGAGTCGGTCTGAAGTCGGTCTGAAGTCGGGTCATGAGTGGGTCTGAAGTCGGTCTGGAATCGGTCTGAAGTCGGTCTGGAGTCGGGTCATGAGTGGGTCTGAAGTCTGTCTGAAGTCGGTCTGGAATCGGTCTGAAGTCGGTCGGGAGTCTGTCTGAAGTCGGTCTGAAGTCGGGTCATGAGTGGGTCTGAAGTCGGTCTGGAATCGGTCTGAAGTCGGTCTGGAGTCGGTCTGAAGTCGGTCTGAAGTCGGGTCATGAGTGGGTCTGAAGTCGGTCTGAAGTCGGGTCATGAGTGGGTCTGAAGTCGGTCTGGAGTCGGGTCATGAGTGGGTCTGAAGTCTGGAATCGGTCTGAAGTTGGTCTGAAGTCGGTCTGAAGTCGGTCTGAAGTCCTCTCCTCTCTCCCTCTCTCTCCTCTCTCCCTCTCCTCTCTCTCTCTCCCTCCTCTCTCTCTCTCAAGATGGCGGCGTGCCGCTGTGTTTCCTCCACTCTCTGGAATGTAAAGGAGGAAAAATGGAAAAACTGAGCCGGGCCGTCGGCTGCTCCTCCTCCTCCTCCTCCTCCTCATGAGCTCATCACTAAGTCAACAGACGAGTTGCCGGGTAGAAAACACAAACCGCTGGACTCAAGCCGTCACCTCAACGTCACCAACACCACCACACTCCTCTCGGGGGGGGGGGGGGGGGGGCTGTACAGTCATTACATTCTTTAGTCGATGTCGGGCCGCTTCACAACGCCATGACGACCACAGAGAGGGGTGTTGTTGGTGTTGTTGTTGTTGTTGTTGTCCGATGCCTAAACACACGTGGAGGTTTGGGCGTCGTCATAAATCTGAAACCAACGAGCCAGAAAAGACAAATGTGGGTCAAAGGTCACGAGGACTCATAAACCATGTTCCTCTTTCCTATGCTCCCCTCCTTTTTCCTTGTTCCCTTGTTCCCTTCAGCCCTTCACCCAGCTGCTGCTCCACACCTCTCCTGCAGCCGGAGCGAGGGATGATCCCCAGAGAGGAAGAGAGGGAACGGAGGTAGAGACAAGAAGTGGAGGAAAAGAGGAAAAGAGGAAAAGAGGGCAGGAGGGAGGGAGGGAGGGAGAGGATGGGTGTGACGAGCTCTTTTGTGTTGAAGCCTCCTCAGTCACCACACACACTCACACACTCACACACACTCACACACACACACACACACACACACACACACACTCACACACAGACCTGTGGGCGGAGCTAAGCCTCCATCGCTCCACTCGGTGTGTGTGAAAGAGGACGTTATAGCCGTGCAGCACCGACGCCTCTAACGCCTTGTTGATGTCCATGTTTTAGCTCGGACACTTCCTCCTCAGGACTTCCTCCTCACGACTTCCTCCTCAGGACTTCCTCCTCACGACTTCCTCCTCACGACTTCCTCCTCAGGACTTCCTCCTCACGACTTCCTCCTCAGGACTTCCTCCTCAGGACTTCCTCCTCACGACTTCCTCCTCAGGACTTCCTCCTCAGGACTTCCTCCTCACGACTTCCTCCTCAGGACTTCCTCCTCACGACTTCCTCCTCAGGACTTCCTTCCTTTGTTGTTGTTGTGATAACTAAACTTACGGAACCGAGCGATCCAATGAGGTCCTCATGGTTCTGCTCAGTCACAGCGCTGGGCGACGAGCCAACCAGGAAGCAGCAGATCTCTCTCTCTCTCTCTCCCTCCTCTCTCCCTCTCCTCTCTCTCTCTCCTTCCTCTCTCTCTCTCCTCTCTCCCTCTCTCCTCTCTCTCCCCCTCTCTCTCTCCCTCTCTCTCCCTCCTCTCTCTCCCTCTCTCTCTCCCTCTCTCTCCCTCCTCTCTCTCTCTCCTCTCTCTCTCCCTCCTCTCTCCCTCTCCTCTCTCTCTCGCCTCTCTCTCTCTCTCTCCTCTCTCCTCTCTCTCACCTCTCTCACCTCTCTCTCCTCTCTCTCCTCTCTCTCTCTCTCTCCTCTCTCTCTCTCCTCTCTCTCTCCTCTCTCTCTCTCTCTCCTCTCTCTCTCCCTCCTCTCTCCCTCTCCCTCTCCTCTCTCCCTCTCTCCTCTCTCTTTCTCTCTCCCTCTCCTCTCTCCTCTCTCTCTCTTCTCTCCTCTCTCTCTTTCTCTCTCTCTCTCTCTCTCCTCCTCTCCTCTCTCTCTCTCTCCTCTCTCTCTCCTCTCGCTCTCCTCTCTCTCTCTCCTCTCTCTCCCTCTCCTCTCTCTCTCTCTCCTCTCTCCCTCTCTTCTCTCTCCCCCCCTCACCAACACCCCCATCGCTCTTGTTGCTCTTCATCTTTGATAATCTGGGACAGATGATCCAGAGCCCCCCTCCCCCCTTCCCCCCCTCCTCCCCCCTCCAGAGGCACTTCACAAAAAAACATGAATTATGGATCATGTGAACATGAATAATGAAAGGGGGATGATAAACATAGCTGCAGGAGGAGAAACTATAACACATGATATAATCGTATTTCTCTGAGGCCCCGCCCCCTCAGGGCTGACCTGGGATCAGCTGTTCTGGTGGAGCAGTCGGGTTAAAGGAAGTAGGAAAGGAAGTAGGACACGAGAGGAAGAGACTGACAAGATTGAGGGCAAAGATAAACAAATTAAAGCTGGAAGACAGTAAAACATTCAGATGAATAAACAGTTTGAGACCAGTCGCTCCATGATGATGTCATGTGTCAGGTGCTACGTGTTGGTGGACCGACTCTTCATCTTCGTCTTCGTTCCATTGTTCTGAAGAGCTGAACAAAGAGATGACGGACGGCCTCCGGAGAGACGGAGCAACATCTACAAGTCTAATGGGACGGGAGCCGGAGGTCGGGGGTCAAAGGGGGGTGAAGGGGATGAAGGACAAAGTGTGTGAGGAGGAGGAGGAGGAGGAGGAGGGGGAGGAGGAGGAGGAGGAGGAAGAGGAAAGGGTTATTTGCACCGTCACGGCCCTCACCGAATTTCCATTAATGAATCAGGGACGCGTGCCTTCTGTGTGTGTGTGTGTGTGTGTCTCTGTGTGCGTGTGTGTGTGTCTCTGTGTGTGTGTCTCTGTGCGTGTGTGTGTGTGTCTCTCTGTGTGCGTGTGTGTGTGTGTGTCTGTGTGTCTGTGTGTGTCTCTGTGTGTGTGTGTGTGTGTGTGTCTCTGTGTGTGTGTCTCTGTGCGTGTGTGTCTCTCTGTGTGCGTGTGTGTGTGTGTGTCTGTGTGTGTGTGTGTGTGTGTGTGTGTGTGTGTCTCTGTGTGTGTGTCTCTGTGCATGTGTGTGTGTGTCTCTCTGTGTGCGTGTGTGTGTGTGTGTCTGTGTGTGTCTGTGTGTGTGTGTGTGTGTGTGTGTGTACTGGCAGCTGCCGTCTTGTTCAGCGTACCTTTGTCTCAACCAGCTTCTCTTTGAGGGAAGGTAACGACGCACATGTCCACTGTGAATCTTTAAACTTCTCAGGTTTTATAAAACATATATCATAAATACATATTCATAAACCTCTCTGTGATGCACAACATAGAGCTGCTGCACGAGATTACATTATTCTTTCATTGTTTTGTTTCTTGAAACAGTTTAATGTTCAACCGAGTCAAAGAAGCTTCCTGCTTCCAGTGTGTCTCGTGCTGCCACCTAGTGGATATATGTGGTAATTACAGTTAAAGCACGAGCTGTACAACTTACTGTGTAAAACCATTTCCATCAAAGATGTTTGTCTTTTTTCGAAGAAGAAGAAGAAGAAGAAGAAGAAGAAGAAGATTTTACTGTTGTTTACATTCGAGGGAACATGAGAGACTGAAGAGTGTTTCATGTCATGTGAGGCAGTACCTCCGCCGGCCGCTAGATGGCACTCTAACCCTACACGATGCTGCTAATGAAACTGACTGATGTGGTTACGTGGTTTCATTTTAATGACAATAAATGACGTATATAATTATATAATTAGTTCTTTTCCTCCAGTGTCACGTGTTGCTGCTCATGCGGACGTGACGTCAGAGCCCGGAGCTCAAGAAACATCTCAAAGTACCAACGTCGCCTTTATTATCCATCACATTATGAACATCCCCCCCCCCCCACACACATATATATATATATATATATATATATATATAGAGCGAGAGATAGAGAGAGAAGAGGAGGAAGAACAACAACACCAACAACAAGGGGCAAGAAGAAGAAAAAGAAAGAGGCAAGAAGAAGAACAAAAGAAGAAGAAGAAGAGTGTAAGTTACACGTGAGGAGGAGCTGACAGCCAGGGGTCGCAGAGGATGGAGGAGGCGGAGCCAGAAAGAGAGGGGGAGGGGGATCTGACAGATGTAAGGTGTCTGGGGGGAGATGTGTTTGTGTGTGTGTGTGGGGGGGGGGGGGGGGGGAGATGTGTGTGTGTGTGTGTGTGTGCATGGACCGGACGGCGCAGTGAGGCCTCACGGTGACGCATTGCTAATGAAACTCAAAACCAAATTTTAAACCCAGACCTTTAATTTATTTATTGAAACACGACATGAAGCAGCAGGAGGCTGACCTGGGATCAGAACCTGTGAATCAAATCATCATCATCAGAAGAAGAAGAAGAAGAGACGGTGATGAAGCGACTTGAAGTGTTAATGTGTTTAACATGAACAGATACAGACTAAATGTTTATTTGTTGGATTAAAAAAATCTAAAGCGTCCCACATACAAAACAAGTGTTCTACGTTTATGTTTCAGCTCTGATGATGAAGACCTGCTTTGTGAACCCTCAGCTGCGTCTGCCAGGCTTTACATCTTTAAATCAACATGAGATGTTGGTTTATTATATTTATTAATTAAACCCAGGAAACATGAACCCGTTCTAAACCTAAAAGATCCGCTTGTGTGTCATAATCATCATAATAATAATGTCCCACGGTATTGTTCTTCATTTATTGTTTGTACACCGGTGATGAAGAAGAGGTGATGAAGAAGAAGTGATGAAGAGGCGGTGAGTGTTCCACGCTTCAGTGTTTGTTTCCACGCGTCTGGATCTCCTCGTGGGTTAAAATAAAATAAGGCGTTTCAAATAATAAAGAAAGACATAAACACCCAAATATGGACCCGAAGAGTCCTTCATGCTCCATGTGCTGCTACAGCCCACCAGGTGAGGCAAGAGGCACAGGTGAGGCGGGGAGGGGGGAGGGGGGGTGTAATGACGAACACAAACCAGCAGGGGGAGCCATCGAGACCAACTGGGTTCCAACTGCTTCTCATTTGTTGTGCACAGAGAAACCAAAGAGCCTGAAGGCACCACCAGGGTGTTACCGTCCAACTGGGGGGGGGGGGGACTACGTCCTCCATATGGCAGCAACAAGCAGCGACACGTCTCCTTGTCGGGGGAGTCGGTCTCAGCCTCTTGACGACCAACGTGGGGAACCCAAAAATGTGTTAAAACTAATGCGTACAAACATAAAGAGGGGGCCTGTGTTGCCTCACATCAGTGGGGGGCCTGTGTTGCCTCACATCAGTCAGGGGGTCTGTGTTGCCTCACATCAGTCGGAGGGGGTCTGTGTTGCCTCACATCAGTCATGGAGGTGAATGACTTGAACACGAGTCGCTCTTCTTCCTCAGCTTCGTCTTTTTCTCAAAAGTTCCAACAACATGCGAAGATCCTTAGTCCACTGGGGGGGGGGGGGGGGAGTAAACATCATCATCATCATCAGTTCTGACGAGACCTCGATTTCAACTTCCGTGGTGGGCTGAGGGTGGCGGGTGGAGAGGGGGCGTGGCCTGTGTGTGTGGCCGCCCCCTCTCACAACCGCTTCTGGGCGAAGAGCGACCCGACCACCACGCCGGTCACCAGCGTCACGCCGGCCAGCAGCCACCTCTTGAAGCTCTCCTGGGACTTCCTGCTCTCCGCCGCCGCGTCCTGCCCGAAGATCTCGGCGAAGCGCTCCTGGGAGACGAAACAGAGGGAGAAGAAACGGGAAGGTCAACGGAAGGTCAACGCCGGAGGACTCACAATGAAGACGACGACATGGGCACATTCCCTTCTGTAAAGGTCACCAGGTCACCCCCCCCCCCACGCCGGGCACATGCAGGTGGAACTTTCCATCCACCTGAAAGCCCTGAAAGCCCCCTGCCTCGAGCCCCCCCCCCCCTTCACATTGTTGCCTCCGACATTCTTTCCTGGAGGTTTTCCGCCGCCCTCTCATCACTTCCTGGAAATGAGCCTCAGTGGGCGCAGTGGCGACGCTCGGCCACTAGGGGGCGCCAGTCAGGCTCAGAAACCTTGTGTCCGGACCGGATGATGATGATGATGATGATGATGTCCACACCTCCACAAACTCCTCTGAACACAAGTGGAAAGAAGCAACTGGGCTGAGAGATGAAGTCGGGTCAGGAGGTCGTGTGTGTGTGTGTGTGTGTGTGTGGGGGGGGGTGTTACTGGAAGACATCAGGCTGAGGAGCTAGAGAGTGAAATGAGTCATCAGTGAATCAGAGACGATGTGGGCACCGCGTGGTGACGGAGAGCTTCTCCTTTATTCGTCGTCTTCAGAGTGACGAGCGGCCTCCGTCTTCACAGCGGGGAGCATCAAGGTGTGCGTGTGCACAACACACACCTTTAAACCCATGGAGGCAGCAGCCAATGAAAAGCCCCCAAAGCCTCTCTGGTTAGAGTATCGTCTTCTCTCTGCCACACAAAGAGGGAACTGAATATCTTCACCGAAACCAGCAGGAATTTAAAGAACACCCCCCCCCCCCCAACCTTCATTGACAAACTCAACTCAGGGCAACTCTGAAACAGGAAGGCGTTCGCCACGGAAACCGAGCGAGGAGGCGGAGCCACTAGGATTTCTCTTAGATAACGCACATTATCACCCGGTTTCATCTCGCTGCCCGACGTGGTGACATCATCGCCGCCGCTGGACCACGACGGAACCAGGAAACCAACGTGGTTGCCGGGTTACTGAATAACCCACGTTGGGCCGGTGGTGACGCAGGAGGACTTCAGTGGAAAGGAATCTTTGGGCTTTTGCGGCAAATATTTCTGAGAATGTGCTGCAGGGTGTGAATGTGCTGGGAGGAGATAAGGGGGGGGGGGGCATCGTCCTGTAAGTCACGGCTTCTCTGGAGGCCTTCAAACCATTCGCTTCTTCACCCAGTGGCCTCCTGAACAACCAGAGGACATTTAGACATTTTAATATATATATTATTTATTAAATATCTATTAGTATTAAAATATTTTGTATATATAATAAAATCTATAAAATCTTTTAATATATATATTTTAATGTATATACTAAGATATTTAAATAGATATACATCTATACAAAATATTTAAATATAAATATCTAAATATATATATTTATATATAAAAATATACCTATATAAAAATATAAATATATATACATTAAAAAAAAGATATATATATAAAATATAAATATGAAGCAATAATATTTGATAGCCACCTGGAGGGACACTTGGGGGCCAAACGGACCCCAAAGTGCGTAACAAGAGGTTCTACAGGCGCAAAGTTGTTCTCAACCTGATGACTCATTCACGTTAAAGGTGAAATGCGCCACAGGGGATTGCTAAACAGCACTACGGTAAGTAATGACATAATGTGATTACGTGGTGCATCATGGTGCTAATGTGTTCCTGCGGCTTTTTCAATCTAGAGTTAAAAAGAAAACGTATACATAAAAAAGGTCCGGTGTGACTCCTCTGTTTCCCTTCCTGTGAACCTTTCCATGACCCAGCTGGAGGAATGTGGGTGTAGGGACGGAGCGTCTTGGAGCGCTGACCGACACCGTGAAAACAGAACATGTCGGGACATGTCGGCCTCCAACAGGCCGGAGACATCTTGAGGCCTGAGGGGCCCAGAGAGAGGCCGGTGGGCCGGTGTGACTCACTGAGAGCTCTGCTGCCTCTGGTGTTATGACTCATAGAATAAATGAGCCATAATCGACTGGATCTTCAAGGTTGTTTGTGGGACTACTTCCAGCTGTGGATGAACACAGTGTGTGCGGTAGTGAGGGGGCCGAGTACCAGCTCACTGATCTGGTCACATGACGTCCATCCTGGAGGGGGCGCTCCTCCGTTCTCTCCTGAAGGGTTCTGCACCTTTTTACCCAGAAAGGTTCTTTTCTATTTCTTGGGAGATGTTCCTGATCCGATGTGAGGTCAAAGGTCAAAGGTCAGGGATGCCGTATGAGTGCAGACTGTAAAGCCCTGAAGGCAAATTCGTAATAAACTGAATAGACCCTCCCCTCATCCCACCTGGCAGGTAAAGCCAGCCCCCCCCCCCCCCCCGTCCTCACACCTTGCTGTCTGCATCTCTGCTCCCGGAGGAAATCAGGCGCTAAGCAGCCGCCTCACATCTCGCTTTTCCTTTATTTTTCCGCTCGGTCGAACTTTCTCTTTCTTCGTTAAAACAAAAAGGATGAGGGGAGGATTATCTCATGAAAGCAAGAGGTTGGATATAAGAGAGAGAGAAAGAGGGGGGGGGGGCACAGGGAAGAAGATCCGTCAGACGGTTGCCATGGCTACAGGTTAGTGTGTGTGTCTGGGCTTGCAGGTCCCTCTCAGCTGATATACGGCCCGGCGCTGCATGTGGAGAAAGCAGCGTTTTAACGATCATCAGCAGCGTCTCATCCGTCAGCTACGACTCAACGGTTGCTCCGGTGTTGCACCATAACAAGCCACACACACACACACACACACACACACACACACACACACACACACACACACACACACACACACACACACACACACACACACACACACACACACACACACACACACACACACACACACACACACACACACACACACACACACACACACACACACACACACACACACACACACACACACACACACACACACACACACCTCCCAGCAGCAGCTCAGTGATTGGTAATATTCATTTTGTTTATAGGGCTAAACAACCGGTCCGTGGACAGAATTAGTCCAAAGAAGTTGAGAACTGATGAATTTACATCATTATCATAAAAAAGGTCAACTGCTGGTTCCAGGTCGTTGAGTATGAGGTCTTTACGCTATAGTAGATCTGGTCCTGGTCTAGAACGTGGACCCGGTACGCCATCCGGTCCTGGTACGCTCAGTGTGGCGTTTACATCCCGGGTGTCGAGCTCAGCAGCCGCTGACGATGTTTTGAGGTTTCCGGAGCAGCTGCTTCTCCTCCATGTGAGTCCTCAGGGTCTCCAGGCTCTGAACCATGATGCTGCTTTTGATTTGATGAACAGAATCTCCCCCACTTCTGTTCTTATTGGACCCAGATCCAAAGGGCGAGGGGGTCGTATATGTTTATATATGTACTTCTAGATGAGCTTAGAGTTCATCACTGGAAAAGAGTTAGAAATCCACAACCTGATGCTCAGCTGATGAGCTGGTGGCGTGACGCGTCTTGGGTTCCACTTCCCTTTGAGGCCGTAGGTTTCTGATTGTGGCGAAATCGCCCAGACGGGTTCATTCAACTCATTCTCTAGCGCGTTGTGATGTTATGGTTAGAATGGTGTGGAGCTTCGTTTAGGCCTCAGGATGCTGGACTCAGACGCTAGACAGCTAACTGAAGCTCGGTGACATGCAGAGAAGGGTCCAGAAGGGCCAAGAAGGGTCAATAATATTCCAGAAGGGTCAAGAAGATTCCAGAAGGGCCAAGAAGGGTCCAGAAGGGTGCAGAAGGGCCAAGAAGGTTCTCAGTGTTGCAAATCGGAAACATCTCCCCGGTGATCGAAAGCTGACAAAAGGTTCTTACCCTTGCACTCTCACATATACACGTGTGTGTGTGTGTGTGTGTGCTCCCTTTAAACTTGAGGACCAGTCTCGATCAGCCGGTCACATGGAGACGTTTCGCTCTCCCAATGTTACGAGCAGCTTATCTGCAACTCGGCTTGAACAAGTGCGTGAATGAGCAGAATGTGATGAGTCAGCGTGGCGGCCACATCCTCTCAGTCAATGAACGGCCGAGGAATGTCACATAAAAAAAGGGTGAGTCCAACGAGCAGAAATGAGAACACGACTGTAGGAAACTAAAACACCGTCCCAGGCCTAAAGCTGTCTCACTGAAGACCGTATGAGAGAGAGAACGATATGAGTGGTACGACAATGGTGTGAGCTCCTGAGGTAGGGAACCAGAAGCTGGACCACAGCTCACAGGAGCCTGAAGGCCTGTGGAGTCGCTCTGCAAACACCTCAAAACTCCTCCACGCGTCAGCTGCTGTTGAGCAACGTGTTCAGAGCGTCGCAACACTCGGGTTGTGGACTCGCAAACACCCGACAGGCCGGGCCTCGTTTACCGAGCAGGATGACTTCATGTGTGCGGAGCCTCAGAGGACAGTGAGACCTGTGTGTGTGTGTGACCTCTGCCTTACATCCAGGAGGAACAAGACAACAGTCCACGAGCGGATCATGAGATCACAGGGAGCGGCCGATAAGCTCGAGGACACGCGAGAACAAGAAGCTCCTGAAAGTGTCGACCCCGAGGACGTCCTGGATCTGACAAAAACACTTGTTTCTGGAGGATAAACACTGTTGGAGTCAGACTCTGGGATCATCTCTGGAGCTTCTTCGGGGTCCACCTGCGTCCAAGTAATCAGATTTAGGAAGACACACATACTTATGTACGTAAAAAGTTCCCAAAATTAACTAAGAGACGAAACTCGGGGAACATGGACCTGAGCAACGCTAGAAACACATTTCTAAAGCACGGAGATCCAATAAAAACCACCAGGTTAACGGCCACATGACCACCGAGCCGACTCATGGCCAAAAACAGAATGAAAGAGGGAAAGGACGGCCCTCTTTTCTTGTTTTATTATATTTATTAAATGATATAATAACTTAAAGGGCCATCCAGTTGACTGACAAGCCTTTCCAAAGCAGTATGTGGGTGTTCGTGTTTCAGGACAGGCTCCATCTATGGCGTGATAACTTTGGGGCCTAACTTGGGAAATGGTTGTTTTAGATGAGTATGAATCCTTAGATGGGTCAGGGTTCTTCCTACATGTTTATATCACACCGAATACATCCATGAGACCTCAAGGCTCCTCTTGAGTCTCAAACGCAGCTAGAAGGCGGTAGAGTCTGTGGAGCACCGAGAGAAGCCAGCGTCTCACAGGTCAGCTGGAGGGCGTCGGCCTAAAGGCGGAGCACCGAGCTGCACACACCTGCCGGGCTGAGAGCGTGAAAGGTGTCGGCCAGGTGTCGCGTTGTGAGGACTTTGAGCCGGAGGACACGGAGCATAGATTAGATGTCGGTCTCCACACATCCGCAGTGCATTAATGATCTTTAAATAGAGGAGTAAACCCTCATCAAGAGGGTCCTCCCACCACATGGTGATAACGGCCGTATTCATCGTAACCGAGTCCGTTTAACGGCCCAGAGTTTTTAATCTTCACAGAAACCAAATCTAAATTCAGTCGGGGACAGAAAGAGAAGAAAAAGGAAAGAGCACAATGCGAGCGATTGTTCCTCCCTCCCTTATCGATGTCTTCATCGTCTCCACGAGTTCATCACGTCCTCCCCAAAGGCTTCTGACCCGCCGGCCTCCGTTGCACAAGCGTGGAGGCGTGTCCAGAACGGGGGAGAGACCAGGCAGCGTGAGCTTCACCTCTAAGGGATGCCTCTGGTGAGAGAAGGGCTCCACGAGAGCAGACGAGGGTTACGCCGAGGGAGAAGTGGAGGGAATGAAAAGGGGATGAAGCAATCGGGCGCAGACAGACTGCTCAGGCCAAGAGCCAAAAACAAGATGGCAGCCGAGAGGAACACACGTACATTATAGATCCACCGGCTGATGCCTGGAGCGTCCGGTCTAATGGCGTCACTTCAACACGTTGCATGTGGCAGAAGTTCCTCTTCCATTGCGTGTGGCCCTGTTACATGGAGGCAGCGTCAGAAACACAGGAGGGCAAAACTGCCCCTGACAAATATAATGTTGCCCCTGACATCACGAGGAGGCAAAAAATGCCCCAGAATTTCTATAATGTAACATTTTTTTTCCATTTTTTTTTTTCCAATTCAATTCAGTTTATTTGTATAGCCCAATTTCACAAATTACAAATGTGTCTCAGAGTGCTTTACAATCTGTACACATAGACATCCCTGCCCCAAAACCTCACATCGGACCAGGAAAAACTCCCAAACAACCCTTCAGGGTAAAAGGTAAGAACCCTTGAGGAGAGAACAGAGGAGGATCCCTCTCCAGGATGGACAGAACAATAGATGTCATGTGACCAGAAGGAATCATTAGAGTTAAAATACATTCAATGAATATGACAGAGTGGATGAATAGTTCATAGTCGGCATATTCCATATTTTTGTTGCGTCTGTCCCAGCTGTACTGCCTGGACAAGGTAGGTTAATAAAAATTATTTGAAAAAAATAATATATATATATATATAAAATATATATTTTTAACCTACCTTGTACAGGCAATACAGCTATATATATACAATTTGGAATCATATATTCTTTTTAATTGTTAATAGTAAAAAATAACCACAAATAAATAAGAATAACATTTAATCTGATTGTCTGATTTATGTTTGTTAAAAAAAGCTGTAGACTACAGCCTAATAGTCTTATTATTGCCATTTTTATGACAATTGCTCATATCCTGTGAGCCTAAATAAGTATATTTATCATTTTTGAACAAAGGTTAAAAATTATTTCACAAGTTTAAAAAAAGTGCCTCCAATGTATTTTTAAATGCCCCTGGATTTCAGTCAGTGGGGCAAAAATCGCCCCCTAAAAACATATGTAAATGTCCTCCGCTGTGTGTAGGTCTGTCTCAATAGGGCTCCTCGTGTATTCATGCATTTCTATAACTCTTCATGTATTTATATAACTCTTCATGCACGAGGCGTGGTTCCTTTTACGCCACGACGTTTGAAAACTAATAACTGACGGGCAGAGAAAAAAGGACAAAATAAAAAAAGGAACTGGAGTTAGTTTCGCAGCCGGTTCAAGAGAAAGTGGAGCGATTATAACTCGCCGACCTCGTTCTTCTTCTGCTGCTCGAGGCTCACGGCAGAGCGGCGTCCGGCCGGACCGGAGCGACCGGCCATCGGGCGTCCACGCCGTGACGACCCCACATTCCTGGCTCGATCGCCGCCGTCCTCGAGGCTCGAGATCGGAAGATCAACGGCGGTCGAGGAACTGGTTTAGTGATGAATCATCCCCGAGAGGAAGGAAGTGGAGCGACGAGGAAACGGAGTCATTGGACCTCGGCTCGGCGTCTCCACGGCCTCCATTGGCGAGCGCAGGTCGAGCCGGCGGTGAGGCCGTGAATTAAAGAGGAGATTAATGAGTCGGGACTCGGAGGCTCACACACCAATCTGTTCCCCACATCGCTCGGGGGGGGGGGGGGGGTCTCCCTTTCTCTCTCTCCACAAAACCCCATTCTGTCATCACACACACACAAATGCTCGAGCACACGGATAAAGAACGGACGAGGTCATGGACTTTTGGCGGAGAAAGAGCACCCGTTAGGAAAAGAGCGTGAACATGGAGGGTGAGGGGGGTCTGGGTGGGGGTGGGGTTCACCCCCCCCCCCTTCTGTTGGGGTGAATGAGACACGGAAATGAAAGAGGAGGAACCAGTGAGACTGAACGGCATGAAGAGAGGCCGGGAGTGAGAGAGAGAAATGAGACGGAGAGCTGGAACAAAAGGAGAAGCAGACTGCGGAGGAGGGGAGGAGGAGGCTGACGAAAACAACTGGAAACTGAAAAAAGGGGGAACTGATGATCAGTGAAGTGTGTGCAGAGGGGAGCGAGGGGCATGTTTCCTTGAAACTTCACTTCCCTTCATTTCAAGAAAGTTTGCCGACATGAAAGAAGCCGATTCCCCAGAAAGACTTCAGAGGAGGATCTGCTCCCTCTCTCCATCATCTCCATCATCTCCATCATCTCCATCATCTCCTCTCTCCATCATCTCCTCTCCATCATCTCCATCACTCCCTCATCTCCTCTCTCCATCATCTCCTCTCTCCATCATCTCCTCTCTCCATCATCTCCCTCTCTCCATCATCTCCTCTCTCCATCATCTCCATCACTCCCTCTCTCCATCATCTCCTCTCTCCATCATCTCCCTCTCCATCATCTCCTCTCTCCCTCATCGCCTCTCTCCATCATCTCCTCTCTCCCTCTCTCCATCACTCCCTCTCTACATCATCTCCTCTCTCCATCATCTCCATCACTCCCTCTCTCCATCATCTCCTCTCTCCATCATCTCCTCTCCATCATCTCCATCACTCCCTCATCTCCTCTCTCCATCATCTCCTCTCTCCATCATCTCCTCTCTCCATCATCTCCATCACTCCCTCTCTCCATCATCTCCTCTCTCCATCATCTCCCTCTCCATCATCTCCCTCTCTCCATCATCTCCTCTCTCCCTCATCGCCTCTCTCCATCATCTCCTCTCTCCCTCTCTCCATCACTCCCTCTCTACATCATCTCCTCTCTCGTATCTCCACGCAGGATAGCTCTGACTTTATTGCTTTTCCCCCGTGGCCATTAAAATAAAAGAAGACAAAGCGACGGCTCTATAGCGGCGAGGCTCTTTATCATCGTTAGCCGCGCGGCGCGTTAGCACGACGGCTCAGCGGCCGCGGCTCTCGCTCTTTAATACACGCCGCGAGACGCGCTAATCCCGCGATGCGCCTCGTAATCTGATCACAGATATGAGAACGCAGAGACAAGAGCCGGAGCGGGGGAAGATACGGGATGAAATGCAATCAGAGGAGAGGGGGGAGGGTACATGGGGGGACGAGAGGTACACAACGAACATGGGGGACGGACGAGAGGGGTACACAACGAACATGGGGGGGGGGGGGGACGAGAGGAAGATGGAGGCGGGGGGGGGAACGAGAGGAGAGGAAGATGACCTGATTTCAGCACTAAGCCTGGTAGAAGTGAAGCAGCTCGGAGGCGACCGGACGGCCGGCCAGCTGTTGGGCCCGTGAGCCGCTCGGCGACGCCCCCCTCGGTGAGTCGCTCGGCGGCCTCGTCTTCCTCGCCGCGCTGGAAGTCCTCAACGGCTTCACAGCCGTCACACAGCTGGAGGTCTGTCACCGGACGCACACACGGCGTCTGGAGCCCTGCTGCGGGGACGCCGGTGTGTGTTTCGACGCGAGGGATGGGGAGAGACCATCGCAGTCTGAATGCAGCATTTGGTACGACCCGCCCCACCCCCGCCAGACGTGAACATGTACTGGTTTGGCCCTTAAAGACGAACAAGAACCTCTACGTGGTCGCACACGCACACACACACACACACACACACACACACACACACACACACACACACACACACACACACACACACACACACACACACACACACACACACACACACACACACACACACACACACACACACACACACACACGCACACACACGCACACACGCACACGGGGCCACAGGTCCTTTGTTTGAGGTATAGTCACATGACCAGTTTGACTCGGTGCCATCCCCTCTTCAGCGCCATACAATAGAATGATTAAATGCATGAGCTGACGATAAAAACAACAACAACGACAAATGTACAACCGCTCTAAACAAACACACAAAAATACACCGTCTGTAAAACAAAACCCAGAAAGACAAAGACAAACCCACATATATCCAGAGTTTTTCCTGGGTCAAAATGGGTCTTCGGTGCTCCCAAAAAAAATGGAGGATCCCCTCATGGACCTCTCACTCTGCGGCCCTCGCCGGGCGCATCGTCTCCGTTGCGATGCGATTGAAACATCTGATAGTTCTCACAGATGTTACGTCATCTGATCGGCCGTTTTGAGAACGCCGATCAAAACCGATAATGGGAATATCGGCCGATATGGATCGGCGCCGATCAGATCGGTGCATCCCTAATAGTCCAGGTGTGTTCGTGCACATCGGGCTGTTGAGTGATCAGCAGCTGGCCGCTCTGTCCATTCACCTCACAGTTGCGTATTGATCAGACAAGAAGATACGCTTATCAACTCGATTACTATTGATCAAAACAGAACGAGGGTTCGGCTGTAGCCGACTTGAAACATACTATTGAGAACATATTCGCTGACGTGCACGTGATGAACACAGGTTTTTTTGGTGGTTTTTTTCCATCGCAGACTTTCTTTGTCTTAGGCGCTCGGGATTTGACATAGGCGTTCGGGAAAACGGCTTAAGCACGCGCCCACATTTTCTCTATGCAGGAAAAACGCTGATATCTCCTAATTAGCCACATGTGAGCAATTAAAGAGACGAGGAGGAGGAGGAGGAGGCAGCTGCACAGGTGGGGTGGAGGTCCAGCCTCCAGAGAGCGGGGATCAATGTTTTTGATAAATAAACAAACCGACGTGGGGAGAGAAGCTAAACACCGGAGCGAGGGCGCGGGGTGAACGGCGAGATGGACGAGGCGAGCGGCCGCACGCGCCGCTCGCTAATGTCTTCAGCCACCGCCATCTGTAAAGAGGAGGCAGGGAGGAAGGGCAGCAAGGCTGGAAACACAGGAGCTCAGGAAATGATGAAGAGGAGGCAGGAAAAATGTAAAATATAAGGGCACAGAAATCGATTGGTGGCAGTGGGAGGGGAGGATGGAGGATCAAAAGGTGGAGGGGTGGGGGGGTATGAGGAGGAGAGGCAGAGAGAAAGAGAGATGGAGGCGGGGCCGATGGGTCCCACGGGTGAGATCTCCTGCTCCTCTCCGGTAGGGTCGCCTGACAGACTGAGGAGCTAAGTGCCGATCCTATGTGCATGTTAATTACAGAGAGGGAGGAGGGAGGGAAGGAGGGAGGGATGGAGGGAATAAGTCTGCCAAGGAGAAAGGCACAAAGGAAGCTCAGGTGTTTCCCTTGTCAAAACAAGTCAATGGCCTTACCCGCCACGGCTCTTTAATTACAGCCTCAGTGTGGAACCCACAGAGCAGGGCAACACACACACACACATACAGAGACACACACACACACACACACACACCACAACAACATGCAGGCCTCATGTCTCTGTGGACGTCGGCCCAGAGGAACCTCTTCATCCTTTTATAGATTCATACATCTAGTTATTTAAAACAAAAAGCATCGGTAATTTCTATAAATCGATGGTAAACGTACATTAAGAAAAGGGGTCTACTTTTAGCCGCGGATGCATACGCGCCGGGTGCTCTGGTGTTGCACAGCAGCAGCAAGGTGCATTGTGGGAATAAAGTGATGAAGGAGCGTCCCACAGAGCAGAGGACGACGAAGAGGAGCAGCCATCAGAAGACCAACAAACACGTTCACCGTCAGGACCTCTCGTAGTTGACCCCTGCGTGACCTCGGCGAGCAGCCGACGGCACCGCTGGGATAACGCCCTTTTGATTCCCCCCCCCCGCTGCCTCCCTCCGTAGACCCCGCCGTGCTTCCTCTAAACGAGTTTAGCCGTTATTGGTCTGTCGGAGAGAAAGAACAACACGCCCCCCGGCAGCAGGTGGAGATATCATTCATCTATAATTGGTAATAACGGCGTTCCAGCGGCCCGAGGCGGCTCCATCTCCACTGAGTAATCACCGCCGCCCCTCGCCACGCCGCAAACCACGTCATTAGGTCGGCGGCGGCGTCTCTACCTGCCGGAGTACCCGACACCGTCTGGCTCTGGATCCGTCCCACAGGCCGACCGCTCATCCCGGACAGCGGCGCTCCCAAACGAGCTCCGCTGGGACCGTTTGGGCCGAAGGCTTCAGCCGCCGGTTCTGACAGCGAGGTGATCAAAAACAACTCGCGCTGTTAAACCGCCGCCTCCACCGTTCCCCAACGTTGCCTCTCGCTGCCCTCGGTGTGAAGGCAGGGGAGGACTTGAAGTGTTTTTTAGGGGGCAATTTTTGCCCAACTGACTGAAATCCAGGAGAATTTAAAAATAAATTGGGGGCATTTTTGAAACTCTAAATAATAAATAATTCAGACTTACAGCGAATTTTAATAATAAGACTTTTTAGGCATTAATCTACAGATTTAAAGTGAAAACAAAAAACATCAGAAAACATAAATCAGACAATCATAATTATTTTTTTGTGGTAATTTATTGCTATTACATTTTTTAAACAACTATTAATAATTGGAACTTATTTCTTATTTTTTTTATAACTCAAAATTATATTTATTGATTTGTTTACAGATGGGACGAAACAAAAACAAAACGCTATTAAATTATCGCAATTTCGGGGTATTTTTTGCCGCTCTCCTCGTGATGTCAGGGGCAACATTATGTTCTTTAGGGTCAGCTTTGCCCTCGGCTCAGGGCTCCAGGTGGAGGACGAGCCGGTATGTGGAGAGGTGGTGTTCGTCCACATGGCGAGAGAAACCAAACGAAGGAGCTCTGTTCTGGTGTCGGCAGAATTAGGTTGATTAATCTCTATAATAATATTATTATTATTGAAAAATGACCGTGATAGTTTCACAGAGCCAATGTTGACGTTTTAATTATCAGGAAATGTCCGAAGATAAACGTCCCGCAGCCTCGAGAAAAGCTTGTTTTAAATGGAGCGGACGGCGTGGAACACGACGTCTGACCGCCAGAGAACGCCGAGTCCATTTACGCATCGGTCGCCTCGGGTTCCACGGGGAGAGAAGCTTCCAGAGGCTCCCTCGCCGTCAGAGACTCCCTCGCCGTCAGAGGCTCCAGAGCCGTCAGAGACTCCCTCGCCGTCAGACAGACAACAGATGTTCACCCGGAGCGCACAGCTCAATCAATAAGTCAGGATTAGCGTTCAAAAGATTGATTTTCATCATTCATTTATGAAACGTTATCTATTGTTGGAGTGTCATCGACAAACTGCCCCCCCCCCCCCCTCCATCCATCTCTCTCTCTCTCCTCACATTCCTTCCCAGCAGGAAACAGAAAGATATTTATGGAGCAACAATAAGCGAGACGGAGGGATGTAGTAACTCAGGTGAAAGTCACCTTGCCGACGAATTTCATCAGCTAGCACTCGCAGCGAGACTCGGGTTCCCACATCTGCCTCGTGAGGAGGCGTCGGGGGAGGGAGGGAGGGAAGGAGGGAGGGAAGGAGGAAATAAAAGAAAAGCAACAAAGTCTTGTGTGTGTTTTGTCCTCGAGAGCGAAGGTTGACTTTAAACGGAGGAACCACAAAAGAAAAGGTGAAGATGTTGTGACAAAGAGAGAGAGAGGGGGGGGGGGGGGGGGCCACGAACTGTGTTTCAGTTCGCAGCTCGGCTCGACCCCCCCGAGGCGAGAGCGGCGACTTATGAATCAGTGGCGCGGGATAAAAGTGAATCACGAGAAGGAAGGAAGGAAGATCGAGAGCTCAGGGCGACGCGAGGAAGTGAAACCGGAGGAGGAGACGCTCAACGCCAACGTCGGTTTAGAGGCTACAGACACTCGGAGGCTACAGACACTGAGAGGCTACAGACACTCAGAGGCTCCAGACACTCAGAGGCTACAGACACTCAGAGGCTACAGACACTCAGAGGCTACAGACACTCAGAGGCTACAGACACTCAGAGGCTAGACACTCAGAGGCTACAGACACTCAGAGGCTAGACACTCAGAGGCTAGACACTCAGAGGCTACAGACACTCAGAGGCTACAGACACTCAGAGGCTACAGACACTCAGAGGCTACAGACACTCAGAGGCTCCAGACACTCAGAGGCTACAGACACTCAGAGGCTACAGACACTCAGAGGCTACAGACACTCAGAGGCTACAGACACTCAGAGGCTACAGACACTCAGAGGCTACAGACACTCAGAGGCTACAGACACTCAGAGGCTACAGACACTCAGAGGCTACAGACACTCAGAGGCTACAGACACTCAGAGGCTACAGACACTCAGAGGCTACAGACACTCAGAGGCTAGACACTCAGAGGCTAGACACTCAGAGGCTAGACACTCAGAGGCTAGACACTCAGAGGCTACAGACACTCAGAGGCTACAGACACTCAGAGGCTACAGACACTCAGAGGCTACAGACACTCAGAGGCTCCAGACACTCAGAGGCTAGACACTCAGAGGCTAGACACTCAGAGGCTCCAGACACTCAGAGGCTACAGACACTCAGAGGCTACAGACACTCAGAGGCTACAGACACTCAGAGGCTACAGACACTCAGAGGCTACAGACACTCAGAGGCTACAGACACTCAGAGGCTAGACACTCAGAGGCTAGACACTCAGAGGCTAGACACTCAGAGGCTAGACACTCAGAGGCTACAGACACTCAGAGGCTACAGACACTCAGAGGCTACAGACACTCAGAGGCTACAGACACTCAGAGGCTCCAGACACTCAGAGGCTCCAGACACTCAGAGGCTCCAGACACTCAGAGGCTAGACACTCAGAGGCTACAGACACTCAGAGGCTACAGACACTCAGAGGCTACAGACACTCAGAGGCTCCAGACACTCAGAGGCTCCAGACACTCAGAGGCTCCAGACACTCAGAGGCTCTAGACACTCAGAGGCTACAGACACTCAGAGGCTACAGACACTCAGAGGCTACAGACACTCAGAGGCTACAGACACTCAGAGGCTCCAGACACTCAGAGGCTAGACACTCAGAGGCTCCAGACACTCAGAGGCTAGACACTCAGAGGCTACAGACACTCAGAGGCTCCAGACACTCAGAGGCTACAGACACTCAGAGGCTACAGACACTCAGAGGCTACAGACACTCAGAGGCTAGACACTCAGAGGCTAGACACTCAGAGGCTCCAGACACTCAGAGGCTAGACACTCAGAGGCTACAGACACTCAGAGGCTACAGACACTCAGAGGCTACAGACACTCAGAGGCTACAGACACTCAGAGGCTCCAGACACTCAGAGGCTCCAGACACTCAGAGGCTCCAGACATTCAGAGGCTCCAGACACTCAGAGGCTACAGACACTCAGAGGCTACAGACACTCAGAGGCTACAGACACTCAGAGGCTACAGACACTCAGAGGCTACAGTCACTCAGAGGCTACAGTCACTCAGAGGCTACAGACACTCAGAGGCTACAGACACTCAGAGGCTACAGACACTCAGAGGCTAGACACTCAGAGGCTAGACACTCAGAGGCTAGACACTCAGAGGCTAGACACTCAGAGGCTACAGACACTCAGAGGCTACAGACACTCAGAGGCTACAGTCACTCAGAGGCTACAGTCACTCAGAGGCTACAGTCACTCAGAGGCTACAGACATTCAGAGGCTACAGACGACGACGGACACGTCTCCAAGTCGAGAGAGAGACAGAGAGACAGAGACAGAGAGAGAGAATGATTTTATCGACATGAGCTCATGGCGATCTCTGCGTTGACGACCGCGGTGAGAACAATATTGACGAGCCGCCGGATGAGAAACTAGATAAACCGTTAGCCCCGCCTCTCCTCGGGTGATCGATGGCGCCCTGATTGTTGTCGAGCGCTCACTCCGTAAACATCGGGACGATCACATCACCTGGAGCTGGACTTTGAGGTCGCTCACAAACAAAAGTTAAAGAAAAAGAGACACCAGAGTCGTCAGAACTGATGTTCACAGCAGGCGTGTGTTTATGAGACCAGACAGATGGACATCCCGTCAACAACATCAAGATGCCGCATGGCTTTAGCCTTTGTTATCACATATAGTAGGGATGCACCGATCTGATCGGCGCCGATCCATATCGGCCGATATTCCCATTATCGGTTTTGATCGGCGTTCTCAAAACGGCCAATCAGATGACGTCACATCTGTGAGAACTATCAGACGTTTCAATCGCCGCGCATCTCAACGGAGACGATGCGCCCGGCGAGGGCCGCAGAGTGAGAGGTCAGAGGGGATCCTCACCACCGAGCGGCGTCCCCGTCCCCCGAGTTGAATCTCTGGGTCGACTCAGCCGACTCTCACATGTCTGCCCCTAGAGATGCGCACGCTAAACACATTCCATCGGGAGCGAGCGAGGGTTTTGATAAAGTTAGCGGAAGGATTTAGAATATAGAATATACACTTTTATTAATCCCCAAGGGGAAATTAGTTCTCTGCATTTAACCCATCCTTAGTTATTAAGGAGCAGTGGGCTGCGGTGAAGCGCCCGGGAAGCAACTGGGGGTTCAGTGCCTTGCTCAAGGACACTTCGACTTGCAACTAATGGGGAGAGCGGGGATCGAACCCACAACCCTGCGGTTGCAGGACGGCCCTCTTACCCCACTGAGCTAAAGCCGCCCCATTTAAGTGACAACATCCGGTTTTGCAAAATTAGCGGAAAGAACCACGTGAAACAACATCTGTTTTTCAAAATAAAATGTCGACAAATCAAACACTAACAAATACAAGTAAACAATGAACTGATTTTGTATCTTTAGAGATCGTTTCTGAGATTTAGCTTAAATTATGCTAACATTAAAACATTGTTACTGCACCAAGGAAGAGTTTATAACACAAAGGAAAAGAGCCGACCTCCACTGGACCGGCGGCGTTTGCGAGCGTGCACAGACGCACACCGGGGTCATTGGTACAGCCCTCTCTCCAGCTGGATTAAAAAGATATGTAAAAAAAGAAACAAGCTTTCATCTGCCTTGGAGCAACAACAACGTACAGATAGTGGCTGAAGAGACAAAGAGACAGAGAGCCAATCAACTGACCAGAGACAAAGAGACCGAGAGCCAATCAACTGACCAGAGACCGAGAGCCAATCAACTGACCAGAGACCGAGAGCCAATCCACTGACCAGAGACAAAGAGACCGAGAGCCAATCAACTGGCCAGAGACAAAGAGACCGAGAGCCAATCAACTGACCAGAGACAAAGAGACCGAGAGCCAATCAACTGACCATAGACAAAGAGACCGAGAGCCAATCAAGTGACCAGAGACAAAGAGACCGAGAGCCAATCAACTGACCAGAGACAAAGAGAGCCAATCAAGTGACCAGAGACAAAGAGACCGAGAGCCAATCAACTGACCAGAGACAAAGAGAGCCAATCAAGTGACCAGAGACAAAGAGACCTAGCTACACAGCGAGAGAGAGAGACCTAGCTACACAGCGAGAGAGAGAGAGAGACCTAGCTACACAGCGAGAGAGAGAGAGACCTAGCGACACAGGAGCCCCCGGTGGAGCCCCGCTAAGCCCCGGTGGAGCTCCGCTGAGCCCCCGGTGGAGCCCCGCTAAGCCCCGGTGGAGCCCCCGGTGGAGTCCCACTGGAGCCCCCGCTGGAGCCCCACTGGAGCCCCGCTGGAGCCCCGCTAAGCCCCGGTGGAGCCCCACTGGAGCCCCACTGGAGCCCCGCTAAGCCCCGGTGGAGCCCCGCTAAGCCCCGGTGGAGCCCCCGGTGGAGTCCCACTGGAGCCCCCGCTGGAGCCCCACTGGAGCCCCGCTAAGCCCCGGTGGAGCCCCCGGTGGAGCCCCGCTGGAGCCCCGCTGGAGCCCCGGTGGAGCCCCCGCTGGAGCCCCACTGGAGCCCCACTAAGCCCCGGTGGAGCCCCGCTAAGCCCCGGTGGAGCTCCGCTGGAGCCCCCGGTGGAGCCCCCGCTGGAGCCCCACTGGAGCCCCGCTAAGCCCCGGTGGAGCCCCCGGTTGAGCCCCCGCTGGAGCCCCACTGGAGCCCCACTAAGCCCCGGTGGAGCCCCGCTAAGCCCCGGTGGAGCTCCGCTGGAGCCCCCGGTGGAGCCCCCGGTGGAGACCCGGTAGAGCCCCCGGTAGAGCCCCCGGTGGAGCCCCGGTGGAGCCCCGGTTTCGATCCGTGCTGCTGATCAATTAGAGAGCAGCCCGACCAGCTGCTCACACACAAACATTTTGTTTTCCAGCAGATGGAGGTTTAAACCACGTGTGCTGCTTCTATCTCGCTCCGTTTGATCTCATCAGAAGTCTCTTTCCTCCGCCGGTCAAAGGGTCAAACACTCACAATCTCACACGGAGGCCGAGGACTTATCGGGAGACGAGTCTGGACCCAAAAGAAGCTGCTCCGGCTGTTCTGCTCTCCAGGGGGCGGGGCGGGGTCACCGGAGGTCGGACCCACAGCCACGTGATGGAGGCTCAACAAAAAGGATTGACCGATTGCCCCGGGGCAAATAAAACACCGCTCGCTGGTCGTGTGCCTCGCGACTCATTGGCCCGGTGAAAGAGTTAAACATGTATTTTTTTGCGTCGCTTAGGAAAGGAGCGAGTCCTCTTGCTTCCTTTTACATTTAGAAACACGAAGATCAAACATGGCAACGAACTGGAGTCATTCTGGAGTCATTTTGTTCAAAAAATTGACTTCTGGAAAGTACATTTCGTACCCACTTGCCCAATTAGGCTCCCAGCATCGTACTACCAACTCCTGAACACACTTCTCTCTGTGTGTGTGTGTGTGTGTGTGTGTGTGTGTGTGTGTGCGCGTGCGAGACTCACCCATCCTCCCTGGGTCTGGATCCAGGGCTGAATGTGGTTGTCCAGGTAGACCGTCATCCACTCGATGATGCGCCCCACCAGCGGACTCATCTCCTTCTCCACGCACTCCACGCACAGCGCGCCGCCGAAGGCGAACAGGCCCACGATGCGACCCCAGTTGACCCCGTCGCGGAACACCTCGTCCATCACGTTCTCGAAGCTCTGGTAGGCCGTGGCCGGCGTGATGTGCAGCTGGTTGTGCAGGTCGCTGAAGGCGCGGGCGTAGCGCAGCTCGAACTCGTTGGCCGAGTCCCGCAGCGCCTCCTTCACCGCGTCCAGGTTCGTCGTCGTCGACGGCAACCGCTGCGGTCGCGGAGGGGGGGACGCCGCCGCCGCCGGCGGGGTGCCGGGACTCGTGCCGTTGAAAGTCCCGTTGCCGTGCGTCTCCGCCCCCCGCTGCTCCTCGCCCGACCCCACCACCCCCCCGTCGGTCCTGTTCAGAGGCTCTGTGAGGCCCATGTGGGCGAGGGGGTAGTTCCTCTGGGAGAGCTTATAGTTGATGTAGAACACCACCAGCTCCCTGTTCTCCGTCATGTTGCCTTTGAAGATGCGTTTTCCTTTAGCCGCCGCCGCTCTGTCGGTGGAGCCTCGCCGCGTGAAGAGGGAACGCTGTGCCGGCTTCTCACCTCAGACCACCGCGGCCCACCGACGTCCAGAGGACACGCGGGGGCTGGACACCAAAACCTGCACACGGCTGACCAATCAGCTCAGGCCCTGTCGAGAGACAACAAGGAGGGGTCAGAGTCCGGATGGACTATAAGCACAGCGCCATTAGAAATGTGTGTGTGTGTGTGTGTGTGTACAGGGATGGCTGCAGACTTTCAAATACAATGTGGACAGGTAGGGTCAAAGTGCATCCCTCTAATTGGGCCGTTACATATGGAACAGATGAGACGATATTAATGAGACAATCGTGGAGCGAATGTGTGCGTTTGAGAGAGAGAGAGAGAGACAAAGGGAGCGGTGGGGTTTCGGTGAGGAGGGATCAGAGGGACAGTCTGGCTCGAGGGATCTACGCAGACAGTCGCCAATTCCCAACCGGTGACCTTTGACCTTCAGACGGGGCGTTCAGGCACCTTGTTTTTCTCCGGGCTCTCTGGCTCCGTCACAGTGGCGCAACGCCCTTGAATCTCGACACAAAGCCGACTTTCGTCGGCTCATTAGCGGCGCCGGATGGCGGTGGACACGCCTCCCTGCTGGCCTCACATCACTGGGTCCAACACTTTTAGTCTGACATCACAGGTCATGTGACGGTAGATGTTGCTGCGGGTCAGTGAAGGAGGACCAGCTGAAAGCATCCAGGAAAGATAAACGACCATGAGCTAAACCATTGTGTTGAGGGTGACCTGCAGGGATTCGGCCCTGATGAAAGGGTTAATGCAGCTGAGCTACACACAATGAACTATAAATAACGTCATGAAATCATCGTCTAACTGCGACTGTTCAAATGCAAAAGCTATTTTAAAAAAGAGGCGGGGTATTTATGAGCAGATACGGTCACAGTGGAACGGCAAAGTCAATTAACTGATAAGGCGACTCTCTGCTCCCAAAACGAGATGTTATTAATTGAATGAGAAAATTAATTGAGAGTCAAAGCTGTAATTCAAATGAAATATAATCTGAATACAAGGTAAGGATGAGTAATGTTCTCAGCTGACCTGAAAAGAATTGATCACAAATTGTAAAGAGACAATAATGACCAATTCAAACCAGATTGCCTTTTTATTTTAGAGGGTATGATTTAAATTTCTTTCATATTTATTCTCGTCGCCAGTGTTTTGGTACATTTTGTAAAGGAAAAAGTACAAAGGCAAAAATGAAACACCAAAGATTGGTTTACATGTTGTACTATCATGTCATTTGCAAGTGCCTTCATCATTTCAAGTGTTTGATTGTAAAAAATTAATTTAAAACATATATTTCTACTGGTGGTCTGTCTTTTCTTTATTTTGTATTCTTTATTTTATTTAAGTTTTTCTTTGTGTCATTTTGCTTTTTTTTTGTTCAGTGAAACTGATAAAAAACGATAAATAAAAAAGTAAAGATCTTTGGTGACGGGTGGTTATAATAAAGTGTTTTAGACTATACTGTTAATCAGGGGAGGACATTTACATATTTTTTAGGGGGCAGTTTTTGCCCCCACTAACTGAGATCCAGGGGCACTTTCTGAAACTTGTGAAATAACATTTAACCTTTGTTCAAAAATAATACATGTACTTATTTAGACTTACAGAATATGAGCATGAGTCATAAAAATGCAAAAAAATAAGACTTTTAGGCTGTAGTCTACAGATTCAAAGTGTTTTCTGAGATTCTTTTAACAAAAAACAAACAGAAAACATGAATCAGACAATCATATTAAATTGTATTCTTATTTCTTTATGCTATTTATTGTTAATACATTTGTTATTACACAAGTATTAACACTTAACTTATTTCTTTGTTTTTTTATAATTCAAAATTATATGTATTGATTTTGTGTGTGTGTACCTACCTAGTCCAGGCAACACAGATAGGACACACAACAAAGAACTAAAACAAAACGCTAGTAAATGATCATAGTTTGGGGCATGTTGCCCCTCTAGTGACATCAGGGCACCAGGACGTTTCTTAGGGGCCGCTTTGCCCTTTGACCTGCTGTGTTATAATACATGTACTTCAATCAAGATGCATGTCGACGACCTGCAGCCAATCAGAGCCGACGTGGGGAACAAAAGACCACGACCGAGTGGCGGGACCACGACCTGCTGGTGAACCCGAACCCGTCCGGAACCGGCCCTTCAGAACCACACAGACGCGGAGAAGAGGCCGTGACTCCGAGTGGACGGAGGGGCGCCCCGTGCGCACGGTGCTGGTGACGTTACGTAACGCATCCACGCGCCTTCACAGCACAATGGGCGAACAAGTAAAGCGAAGCAGCTTCTGAGACCCCCCCAAATAAACGTCCTACCAGCTGAGTGTTTGGGCCACAACGTGGATATTAACATTATTTTATTGGATGTAAACAGCCCGTCGGATCCGTTGAAGCCCCGCGAGGCTGCCGTGTTTACCAAGGCCACATGGTCCCGAGCGACAGGCACGTGGCTCGGGTTTTAATAGCCCCGCGCGGATGTACACACACACACACACACACACACACACACACACACACACACACACACACACACACACACACACACACACACACACACACACACACACACACACACACACACACACACACACACACACACACACACACACACACACACACACACACACACACACACACACACACACACACACACACACACACACACACACGGCAGCTGCGGGAATACCGACGAGTCGCTGCGATCTTGAACGCATCATTTTGGGGCTCGACTAAAACGCGCTCAAATATTAACTCCTGCAGAGCGAGTCGTTCCGGTTTATGACGCTGGAATCTGGACTCTTCACTCCCGGGTCCACCGACCGGGGCCGTGCACGAGGAGCCGTGCACGAGCCTCCGTGCCCAGGGCGTGTTAGGCCACCTGTGTGTCGATGCAACTAATCCCCAGATTAAAACCACTAATTCACATGTTTAAGACTTTATATTTAAGAACACGAGTATAACATGAGCCTAACATTAGCGGCTTACCAGCAGCAGTGCATGAAGACGGGGTCCCCCTCCTCGGATCGCCCCTCGTGTGGATCAGGTCTGCCCGTGTGCACGCTGTCAGAGCCTGGAGACCAACAGTCACTCTGTGTGCCTGTTGGCACGCATCCTGCGCGGTCCTCGCCCCCTCCTCTCTCTGCACGCCCAGCCCACTGTTACGCAACACGACGCCGTCACGGAGGAGTTCACATCGCCACGAATCCGTGTTTGCTGGGTTTGTTAACCCCTTTCTGGACTGCACTCAGGATACTACTCCATATAGTGATGGACTCAGAGACACATACGCCACCACGAGCTACACGGAGCCCTCGTCGTGGAAACAGATGCACACAACGATAACTCTTCTCGTGTGTGTACATTCCCGGTGGGGGATGCATGCGTGCAAGTCACTCTTTGTTCACTCTATACACGCGAGAGGCTTTTTAAATATGAGTATTACGCAAACTAAAACACGTAAACGCTATTATTAACGCGCTTGTCCCGTGTTGCCGCCCAGCTGCCGCAGTCCACTCACTTTACAATCCGAGGCACACTTTGGATCATTTTATATTTCCGCACAAGAGAACCGGTTTGGACCCCTGAAGGCAGCACGGGGGCCAGTCCCCGCTCCTGTCACGACCACCGGGTTCCGAGCCGAAACGACCCTCTTACCAGCTCCAAATAGACCGCAGTGGACATCGTTACACAGCCGGTTCTGGAGCAGCGCGACGCGGACACACAGCTCCGCCTGAACCGGCGGTACCACCGGGGAACATGAAGCTCCGGAAGATGGCTGTCACTGTCACACGGGCCAGGGGGTCCGCGGGTCCGCACACCGTGTCAACACGGGGGGGGGGGGGGGGGGGGGGATTTACAGCGGCGGAATAATCATACGCAGTTTGCGCGTAACACTTTGCGCTAAACGGGGTTCGAACCGACGGGGGAAAGCGAGGCGGAAACGCGGTGATGGATCCGCGTTCTCCATAAATCTGTCGACTTTCCGCTACGTAGCTGGAGAGGAAAATCCACCCTCTCTCTCTCTCGCTGTGTAGCTAGGTCTCTCTCTCTCTCTCGCTGTGTAGCTAGGTCTCTCTCTCTCTCTCTCTCGCTGTGTAGCTAGGTCTCTCTCTCTCGCTGTGTAGCTAGGTCTCTCTCTCTCTCTCTCGCTGTGTAGCTTGGACTATCTCTCTCTCTCGCTGTGTAGCTAGGTCTCTCTCTCTCTCTCGCTGTGTAGCTAGGTCTCTCTCTCTCTCGCTGTGTAGCTAGGTCTCTCTCTCGCTGTGTAGCTTGGACTATCTCTCTCTCTCGCTGTGTAGCTAGGTCTCTCTCTCTCTCTCTCTCGCTGTGTAGCTAGGTCTCTCTCTCGCTGTGTCGCTAGGTCTCTCTCTCTCTCGCTGTGTAAGCTAGGTCTCTCTCTCTCTCGCTGTGTAGCTAGGTCTCTCTCTCTCTCTCTCTCTCGCTGTGTAGCTAGGTCTCTCTCTCTCTCGCTGTGTAGCTAGGTCTCTCTCTCTCTCTCGCTGTGTAGCTAGGTCTCTCTCTCTCTCGCTGTGTAGCTAGGTCTCTCTCTCTCGCTGTGTAGCTAGGTCTCTCTCTCTCTCGCTGTGTAGCTAGGTCTCTCTCTCTCTCGCTGTGTAGCTAGGTCTCTCTCTCTCGCTGTGTAGCTAGGTCTCTCTCTCTCGCTGTGTAGCTAGGACTCTCTCTCTCTCGCTGTGTAGCTAGGTCTCTCTCTCTCGCTGTGTAGCTAGGTCTCTCTCTCTCGCTGTGTAGCTAGGTCTCTCTCTCTCGCTGTGTAGCTAGGTCTCTCTCTCTCTCGCTGTGTAGCTAGGTCTCTCTCTCTCGCTGTGTAGCTAGGTCTCTCTCTCTCGCTGTGTAGCTAGGTCTCTCTCTCTCTCGCTGTGTAGCTAGGACTCTCTCTCGCTGTGTAGCTAGGTCTCTCTCTCTCTCGCTGTGTAGCTAGGTCTCTCTCTCTCTCGCTGTGTAGCTAGGTCTCTCTCTCTCGCTGTGTAGCTAGGTCTCTCTCTCTCTCGCTGTGTAGCTAGGTCTCTCTCTCTCTCGCTGTGTAGCTAGGTCTCTCTCTCTCGCTGTGTAGCTAGGTCTCTCTCTCTCTCGCTGTGTAGCTAGGTCTCTCTCGCTGTGTAGCTAGGTCTCTCTCGCTGTGTAGCTAGGTCTCTCTCTCTCGCTGTGTAGCTAGGTCTCTCTCTCTCTCTCGCTGTGTAGCTAGGTCTCTCTCTCTCTCGCTGTGTAGCTAGGTCTCTCTCTCTCTCGCTGTGTAGCTAGGTCTCTCTCTCTCGCTGTGTAGCTAGGTCTCTCTCTCTCGCTGTGTAGCTAGGTCTCTCTCTCTCGCTGTGTAGCTAGGTCTCTCTCGCTGTGTAGCTAGGTCTCTCTCTCTCTCTCGCTGTGTAGCTAGGACTCTCTCTCGCTGTGTAGCTAGGTCTCTCTCTCTCTCTCGCTGTGTAGCTAGGTCTCTCTCTCTCTCGCTGTGTAGCTAGGTCTCTCTCTCTCTCTCGCTGCGTAGGACTCATTAAGCCCCTTCTCGAGCCGCATCGTGTTATCTTACTTGTATGGCGGTCTCCATGAAATCATGTCGACCCTGACCCCGGCAGGAGTGATCCAGTCCGTCATTGCTCGTCCCGTCTGGCTCAACCGCCGACGGAGATCTCCTCGCCGCGCCTGGCTGCCCGGGTCCGCCCAGTCACGCTCCTCTGCGTGGCGTCACCGGCTCCACTCCCCGCTCCGGTCAGGCTCGGTAAAAACGGGGTCCAGCGTAATAAGAGCGTACACACGCGTCAGGAAGGAGAGACACACACACAATGACCGTGGTCCTCTCAACCGGGAGAGCGGTGCTCGCGCGCGTCACTTCCAACCGTCACGCGCGAGCTAAGCTAGTAGGAGTCCCAGCTAGTTAGCCGGTTGAACGTGAGCTGGTTCACGGGGCTTTTTGCCGCCGCGACGCTAGTTACTCAACCGTCGCATTCTTTACCGTCTGCCCGGTGTCGTGGCCGTTTTTGAGGAGTAACGCGGCGTTTTGTTCATAACGGGGCTCAGCGTCGCAGCTTTTCCGCGATACTTTAACAAAGGATGTGAGGGGTCGCCATGGTAACCTTTGTTACCCGGACATGTCGCGCGCTTCAGATCCCGTCGCCCCCACGCACCAGTTTGAGCACAGTGCCCCCTTGTGGACATTTATGCAGCAACAGTGGAAATCGCTCAAACCAAAAATTAACTTGATGAAATTAAATTAACATTTAAAAAAATTAAGTGCTGTACGAATAAATGTACTCACCATATTTGCCATGAAGCCCCTGAATGAGATCTCGTGACACGCAGGTGCACTTCATTTAACCAATTGTGTGATTCACAAGATCATATTCAGAGGCTTCATAAAGGACATGCATATCTGAATACACCACTTAATATTCATTTTTTTCCTCCTCTGGTTATACTGCAATAAAGATAGAAAAATAAAACACAAACATTGGTTAAATACTTTAGCAAGACGCTGTCGTCTCAACTCGGGCAAAGCCTGGCACCATGAAGACATGCAGCACTAACCGGCTTTAGTGAATATGTCCCATTGTTCCTGATCCGATGTGAGGTTAAAGGTCAGGGATGTCGTATATGTAGATTGTAAAGATTTTGAATTTTGGGCTATACAAAATAAACTGAATTTGGACATTTGGAGGAAAAAGCACAGGTGTGACATAACATTGATGTTATAAGACTATTGATGTAACATGATATGACCGTTCTTAGTGGCCCGACCTGTGTTTTACAAGACAAAATGTTCACTGTGAAGGAAATGTGAAATATTATAAACTAAATTCAATAGTCACCAAGTGGATCAGAATTCAGGTTTATTAATTTCACCAAATGTTTGGAAGATTACATCACAATATTATGTAGAGAACAGTATAGCACTTTCATGTCTATGTATCTTACATTGAAAACTTTACAGTCTGCTCTTTTCATTTGCCGTTTATATATATATATATATATATAAATGTATATATATTTATATATTCCCTAGCTTTAGGGAAGAAAAGTAGACATCCATAGTTGCGAAAGGAAGGAATGCTTCTCAAAAAATATTTAAATGCACTTTAAATAATTACATACATCCTTCTTTTTAAAAACAAAAAGGCATGGAGTAAACGATGAAGGACCCAGAGGTTCCAGTCTCTCTGTAGCTCCCCGACCCCCTGTGGAGGAACTCTGTGGAACACTGACGGGCTCGCCAACCGCCCGGAGCCGGTTGGTACACTGCGCGGTTGTTAATACGTGAGCTAACGTGAGGCAACACATGTGCAAAAAGAGTGGGGGGGAAAAAACAGCCGAGCGCCGCGTCACCTGACGGATTAGCAGAAGGATTTTACGAGCCGGCTGTAAATCTAAAAAGCGAGGAGGCGCCGACTCCTCGTCCTTCAGCGTGAGGCGTACGGGGGGGAATGCGTGGCGGAGGAGCAGGCGGCTTCCAGAGATCATCCAGAACGAAGGATCAGAATACAAATTAAATCAAGTGAGCGAAAATTAAATAAGTAAATTCTCATTGATGAAGAATCAGAAACAAGGCGGCGGCCACACGGAGCCGCGATGCATCTCTGATGTCGTTGAAGGAGACGGAAACACGAGAGGCTTAAAGTGACACCCAACTCTCTGGGAGAGCATCGACACCACAAGTCACAACATGTTGGGAGGAGATCACCACACTCACATCGAGGGGGGGGGGGGGGGGGCGACACTGATGACGTCATCGTTTTCCGACAGGCACAGGTGGCCGAGAGATTTTTTATTCGCAAAAGCCGCAAATGTAAAATTCATCAAATTCCCCGGTAGGCATCGTTCATTTTGATATATACTTTTTTCGTGTGAAGTATTTTAAGGAAAAGATAAATCGGGTACAATATTAATAAATTATTTGTCTTTTCTTGTCATTGCAAGTTGGGGGGGGGGGGGGGGGCAGAGAGCGCCGGTCACAGTTCATCCCCTAGAGGAAGTAGGGAGGAAGGACAGGGTGAAGACTTCTCTGCAACGCCACGATGCACCGAGGGGCTACAGTCTTCGTCGTCACCCTCAGTCATCGGTTCCAATCCCAAAATAGAGGGGGCGGATGCGCCGCCCGTTACCGGTTGTCCCGACGCCACACTCGTTCTAGGGCGTGGGCGGAGTCCGGGCCGCCGCCGTCGTCGTCCCCTCGGGCGCCGCGATGTGGAAGACGGAGCCGATGCGCAGGAAGAAGCGGCGGAGGACGGCCCGCAGCTCTGGGATCAGATCGAACTGCATCATCTCACACAGGTGGGGGTAGTAGCAGGAGGCGTGGGGCTTGAACTGGAGGCAGAGAGAGGGAACACGAGTTGGCGCCACGATGTCAACCGAGCAGTGAAACCGAAGGAGCTTCAGAGGCGGAGTCACAGAGGAGAACGTCACTTCGCCCAGAGCTGAATGATATATTTCTCAAATATATATATTCAGACAGACAGTATAGAGAATATATATATATATATATATTAAAACAAATATATATACACACACAAATATAAATATATTAAAATACAAATATATATTATATATATAAAAGTATAATGTATGTATACAAATAATATATATATAATAAATCTAAAAATATAATATAAATATATATACAAATAAAAAACTATATATATAAAAATCTAATGTATAAAAATATCATTTATAAATTAAATATATATATGTATATATATATATACACAAATGTATATATTTAGAAAATGTATACATGTATAAATTAATATATATATATATAAAAATACATATATATATAAAAATATTATTTTTTTACATTAAAGCATGTAAACATGTTCTAGTATAATCCCTGAATGCATGTTTATACCTGAACATCAGTGTCATGCCCCCTTTAATTCCTGCTAACAAAAGTATTTGCTAAAGATGTTTAAGAGTAATTTAAAGTATTATTTATGGGACAGAAAGGAGGCGCGGTTGTTCTGGGTTATGTCGGCCAATGGGTTCACAGCAGGGCGTTGACCACTGATGCATGTGATTGCATCTTTTAGCGGTAATCTCGCCAAATTAACCTAATTTGTGTCGTATGAGATCGTTTAACAACTTTCCCCAACAAACCCCTGCGTGCCTTGCACAAGGGCCTGGTGCCGGCTGTCCACTGTAAATCCGTCCTGTGGTAATGTTCTATTGATGCAACGGTTCCTCCTGCATGCCGGGCTGATGTCTCACAAACAAACCATTCATCTCAAATACCCTGGAGGGAAACCCTGAGTCACAGTGAATCACACTCTCACAGAGAGCGCATGATTCACAGGGGACAGTGTCCAACAACATGAACTCAACATGTAAATAGAACTGGGTTCCACCCCTTTCCTTTTTTTACCTAATGATCAACTTCTCACGGAGTCTTCCGTTTCTGATCGAGCTTCACATTTAAATCAGTCGGCCATATTTATGATCCAGAGCTCCATGAACCCTCCGGCCTCCATCAGCTACTAATGTTGAGCTGGAAGTACACTGTGTGTGTATGTATGTATGTGTGTGTGTGTGTGTCTCATAGAACATCTCTAAAGATATGACATCTCCCCCAAAGTGGCGGCGGTTGGCGGTAAACAACGACCGTGTTTCTAACGCCGCAGCTACACAGCTCACGCTAACGAGCTGAGGCTGTGATTGGCTCGCGGGGCCTCATTGCTGCGGCTCTAGCCCCGCCCCCGGATCTAAAAAAAACACTCAACACGAATATTTTGGCTTCACTCTTGTACAGTGCGAGATGGAAAAGTGTTGTCTGTATTCATACAGACTGTGTGTGTGTGTGTGCGCGCCTGCCTTGTCGTCAGCCAGCCGCAGCGTCCTGGTGAGCAGCAGCATCAGCAGGCTGTTCCACGCCTCGCGGTGGCTCTCTGAGGTCAGACTGATGAAGTAGGCCAGAGCTTCACTACACACCCTGAGAGAGACACACCCAACACACACACACACGATTATGACACACACAACACTGATGCATCTCCAACACAGAGTAGGAAGGACGCACATCTTGAATTAGAGCACCATAACCAGTCATTTAACGATGAACACCACACACACGTTCTTGTGATGTAACACACGAGTCCAGGTGGTTCGTCCTACACACACACACAGTATATGTGTGTCATTAGATCTCAGACAACAGCGTAGGGGTGTGTCCTCACAGCAGCAGGCGGGTCTGGATGTCGGGCCAGGAGGCCTGCAGCTGGAGGTCAGAGTACATCCTGAACAGGATCCGCAGGCTGCAGGCCAGGCTGCTGGTCTCCTGCTTCAGCAAGTTGGGCTTGGACTTCCCTTTGAAGCCTGAGGGCAACAAAGAGATCAACAACATACATACAGAGAGATCAACAACAAACACACAGAGAGATCAACAACATACATACAAAACAGAAGGCTTTGTGGTCATATGTTGGCATAACCCTCTCACCTCATTTAATTTCTGTGTATCGCTATTGTGTGTAATATGTATGTATGTATATATATATTCAAATGTATACACATTTATTTATATATAAATTAATCTATATTTATTTATATATGTATAATTTATACATATATATATTTGTTTATTTATATATATAAATAATATATATATATAAATATACAAATGTTTTCATATATAAAAATATTTACATTTATTTATACATATACATTCTATATATAAATATATACATTTAATTATATATAAATGAATATTTATATGTAAATAATATATATATAAAATGTAATATATACTCAGATATATATATATATTTGTTTATTTATATATAAATAATATATATACAAATTATATATATATATAAATAAATAATTTTAATATATAAATATATATACACATTTATATATATATATACACACACACATATATATATAAACACATATATATATATATATTTTAAAAAATCTCACCGCTTTAAAAAGTCTTTATTGAGATAGAAACCGAGACAGTGATTCAAGGTGATGAAGCGAGCCGTCCTCTCCGTTACCTGCCCTCCAGAGAGCCGTCCTCTGCTCGTTGTTGGAGTTGAAGTCCTTGGCGAAGGTGTGCGACTCCAGGAGGCAGTCGAGCAGCTTGAAGAGGTGTGCAGAGGTCATGTGCTTGTACATGCCTTGTTCCGAGCCCGCCTCGCCCCCCTCGGCCTCCGACTCCTCCAGAGCGCCTCGCTGACGGGGGGGGGGGGGGAACAGTTAGAGACGGCCTAACTACAGATGTAGACAATGTGAGACGGCACAGAGTTGTACACTCTCTCCAAACAGCAGCCGTTCTGACTTACCTGTGCAGCGGCCATGTTCTCCGCATCCTCCTTCTTGCTGGTTGCCGGGTAGAACACGATGTTGTCGATGGTCTGGATGAGTTCCAGCTGCACGACGCATTTAATGAGCAGCGCTGCAAAAAGCTTGTGGTCCGATACTCCTGGAGAACAAAAAGGTTGCAGAGACAGGACTTCAACAGTCAGCGACAAATATGTGATGCAACAGTGTGTGTGTGTGGCAACACATATATATTTATACACACAAATATAAATATAATATAAAATTAAATTATAATACAACTAAATATATATTTATAAAAATATAATATATATATTTAAAAAAATATATATATATATATATTTACATTAAAGCATGTAAACATGTTCTAGTATAATCCCTGAATCCATGTATGAACCTGAACAGTAGTATGACATGTCCCCTTTAATTCCTAAGTATTTGCTAAAGATGTTTCCAGTGTTATTTGAAGTATTTTTGTGTGTGTGTGTGTGTGTGTGTGCGCACTCACTCGCGTTGGACTTGCCCTTCCAGGTGTCGTCGCTGGACATCTGGCTGTGGCCCCTCTCAGACAGCGCTCGGTCGTAGCTGCTCTGGGACACGCTGTCGAAGTCGGCCTCCTGGAGACAAACAGCTCACAGGTCAGCGACCCCCCCTCTGTGTGAAGCCTCCGCCGTCATGGCTGTGAGGTTACAGGAGCGTGTGCATTCAGTTTCTTACTAAGTGCTTTCCGTCTGCCGTCTCCTCCTCCTGTCCGGCCGGTCTCCAAGTCAACAAACTGAAACGCAAACAGAGCGTGAGCTGCTGTGATAACTCGCACGGCGTCACAGGAGCACGACAACCGTTAACTGCACGAGCCTCGACCTCCACTGTTCGTTATTATCTGTACGCTAACACCGTCCAGACGTCTGGCGAGCATTTTGAGTGGTTCAGGACTCACACGTGAGGGCTGGTGTTCTGGAAGATCTCCAGCATGCAGGAGCAGGTGCTGTTCCAGACCTCGGGGCTGAACTTCTCCCCGTTCAGGATCACCAGGTTCTCCAGGCAGTTGGTCCCCGACCGAGCCAGCTGCTCGTTGTCTGCAGGGGAACAAAGAGCACGACTCCTGAGCAGCGTCTGAGGTCGGGCAGGTGCTGGTCAGAGTCCCGTGAGGCAGGACACGGTGTCTCTGTTCCCCTCGTGAGGTGTGGCCTCTCTGCCTGATGGGCGCGGCCGTGTTGCGTGGTGACCCCCACCTTGCCGGACGCACCACTGCAGCTGCGTGAAGATGTCCTCCAGCAGGATCTCGCTGAGCGGCTCGTAGAACTGCGTGAACACGTCACAGATGGCGTACAGGGCGTGGTTGCACGTCGTCGTCATCCACTCGGTTTTCTGGAGGCAAACGAGAGCCGAACGTGAGCGGACGGGAGTCTCACTGCTGCACATACAGTTTCCAAACCCCCCCCCCCCCCAAAAAAAAATAGATATCCTTCAGGTTTCGTCAGGACATGCACAACGTGGGGCGACCCGTGACCTCTGACCTCCGTCTGCTGCTCCGGGAGCTTCATGTTGTCGAAGATGCGGAAGACGATCCTGAAGAGGTCGTGCCACCAGTGCTTCTCGAAGGTGAGGCCGTAGCTCTTCATGATCTCGAACATGACCGTGAGCCCTCTGGAAGACAAGCGGGTCAGGGGTCAGGCTGGTTCTGGAGCGCGTCAGTAGAGAGGATTTACCCAAAAAGGACTACAAGGTAGCCCGTTTATTATTATTAAAACAAATAAAAAGTGGTCCTCATTAGTCACTCAGCCACACAAACATGTGGCCATGAGGTCCAGGTAGAAAACACCAAAGACTTTGAGTGATCTACATTTCTCGTCTCTTCTCATATTCCCACATGCATGTCAACACACAACGATGTAATAAACCAACAACAATAGAATCTACACGTTAACCTGCAGTCTGTACGCTCGGCTGTGTTTGATGTCAAGGTCCACAAAACAAATACGTTCCTTTAACTTTAGAGTGTTTTTTTATCCCGTCGTGTTTTAATTTTACGGCGCAACCCTTTGGTGTTAAATCCCAGGAACATTCCCAGCATCGGGGGTCGAGGTCTCGGAGGACCCTGTAGGTAACGGGTATCGCTCAAAGGGTCCAACATCATTGCGCAATCCGTTCCCCGACCTGGTGCGGACGTCCAGCTTGCAGCGGTTGATGATGCAGGAGAGCTCGAACAGGATGGGGAACCAGCCGCGCACCCACACCCGGTCCCCCGGGGCCACGTTCATGTCGTCGCTGGTGTACTCCCTCAGGGCCTGGAGGCACACAGGAAGCGGTGAGGAGGAACGTCACGCGGAGGCGACGCGCTTCCAGAGCTAAACGCCGTCGCGGCGACTCGTTCCCACCTGCGGCCGCTCGGAGACGTATTTGGCGCAGTGGCGTATGAGCCGGATGGCCTCCATGCTGGTGTCGGGGAACGCCGCGTTGCAGACGAACTCCGACAGACACTTCACCGCGTCCTGGAACGAGTCGATGGCGGCAGCAAAGTGCTCCTGGAAGGTGATCGCTGGGGGAGGAGAACAGAAGGATCTGATTGGTTCAGGAGACTCCGAGGAACAATCTGCACTCGGAACAGCTTTCTGACTCCCCTCGCGTCGATAGATGGTAATGCAACAATAATAATAACAATAAAACATACACATGTTGACCAATGGATTTACACGACTACTCCATGATTTCATGACTATTCAAAGACTTTAAGGACTTTTCCAGGACACATGTTTATAAAGATGGCCGCCCTGGGGGGCGTGGTACTCACTGACGATGTGGCCCGTGGTCTGGAAGGCCAGCTCCACGATGGCCTTGTCGTGGTCGGAGGCCGCCTGGTGGAACACGGAGAAGATGTTCTTCCACCCGGAGCGGATGTTGGCGGCCTGGGAGTTGACCATCTGAGCCACACACCTGATCACCATGTCCCTGATGGTGGGCGACCTGGGGGAGGGGGGGGCAGTGTTACTATGAATACCCACCCGTCCCTCCCTCGGCCACGCTGCAGCACGTCACCTGTTCTTCTTCATGATGTGCTCAAAGGGCCGGAGGAAGTCCTTCTGGAAGCGGAAGTTGGCCAGCTCTCCTTTCTCCAGGAACTTCATGGAGAGCTGCCGCAGCGAGTCCACGGCGAAGATGGCGACGTCCTCGTTGGGGTTGCAGCCCACCTGGAGGAGCACACGGTGCGAGTGAGGCTGACCACAATGAGCCGTAGGAAGACGGCATCCAATATAATTTGGGGTTTTGGGGCCTCTTGGGAGCAGCAGGCAGTAAAAACGTCGTTGATAGAACACGTTTACTCATGAGCCGTCATGTGTTGCTGGCTCTGTTGAATAATTACAGGCTGACAGATTTATAATGGCTTTAAATTTCCATTTCTGGATCCTTGTAGCTTTGGGTACAAACATCTAGCCCTCCGTATTTACGGTGACACGGCAAATGAAAAGCTAAACTTGAACTTGTTAAATCTGAGGACCGGACACGACGAAGAACATTAAAATAAATGACGACGTGGTGCAAACTCACAGCCTGTGTCGACATCATTAATTATTAAAAGCCTCCCGACGTCCCTGAAGCAGCAATAAATCAGCAAGTAATAAATCAGCAGGGGAAACACCAAAAGAACACGCTGTCGGCCCGCTTTGCCTTCCACACAGTAAAATATATATGTTTATTATTTTGTGTCACAAGAGGGCGGAGCCAAGGACACCCGAACGCTGCATTTTACGGCAACCAGAGGAGTCGCCCCCTGGTGGTCAGGAGAGAGAATGCAGCTTTACCACATGAAGCATAAGCTTGTATACAACCAGAGAAGCCGCCCCCTGGTGGTCAGGAGAGAGAATGCAGCTTTACCACATGAAGCATAGACTTCTATACAACCAGAGAAGCCGCCCCCTGGTGGTCAGGAGAGAGAATGCACCGACCTTGTTGAAGTGGTCTCCGATGACATGCCAGATCCGGGACCACTGCAGCCGGATGCGGTTCATGTTGTAGTACGAGATCTCCACAATCTTCTGCAGGCTGAACATGCGGGCCTGGTGGGTCGAGGCCAGCTCGTCCATGGACACGACGCACAGCCAGCGCACAAAGTCCACTGGAAACAATTAAAACAGCAACACGTCATGAATAATTTACAACAACAACAACAACACTGAGCACAACTCTCACCAATTGCATTTCCATCTAGTCTGGTGGAGCCAGTGAAGATCCTGCGAGTATAAAAGCAGCTTTAGTATTTGTACTGAAGAGACCTTCATTCATCAGACGGGCTGCGTGGAGATGCTTCTATGTATTAAAGACCCTTTACGGTCTCACCTGTCCACAGCTACCACCACACTCTGAGAGCTGGTCTCTCCTACCGACTCCTGGATGTGAGCCATCTGTCTCTTGTCCTGGCTTCCCACCAGGTTCCCTGCAACATCAAACATATTTAACAACAAGCTATATGTATATTATATATAAATATATATTTAAATATATTACACATAAATATATTATATATAAATATATAATATATATTATAAATATATAACATGTATTATAAATTATATATACACTACCATTCAAAAGTTTGGGATCACCCAGACAATTTCGTGTTTTCCATGAAAACTCACTTTTATTTATCAAATGAGTTGCAAAATGTATAGAAAATATAGTCAAGACATTGACAAGGTTAGAAATAATCATTTGTATTTGAAGTATTAATTTTTTTCTTCAAACTTTGCTTTCGTCAAAGAATGCTCCTTTTGCAGCAATACCAGCATTGCAGACCTTTGGCATTCTAGCTGTTAATTTGTTGAGGTAATCTGTTGAAATGTCACCCCACGCTTCCTGAAGCACCTCCACAAGTTGGATTGGCTTGATGGGCACTTCTTGAGGACCATACGGTCAAGCTGCTCCCACAACAGCTCAATGGGGTTGAGATCTGGTGACTGGCCACTCCATTACAGACAGCAAGCTGCCTGCTTCTTCCCTCAAGAGTTCTTGCACAATGTGGAGGTGTGCTTTGGGTCATTGTCCTGTTGGAGGAGGACATTGGCTCCAATCAAGCGCTGCCCACAGGGTATGGCATGGCGTTGCAAAATGGAGTGATAGCCTTCCTTATTTAAAATCCCTTTTACCTGCTACAAATCTCCCACTTTACCAGCACCAAAGCAGCCCCAGACCATCACATGACCTCCACCATGCTTGACAGATGGTGTCAGGCACTCTTCCAGCATCTTTTCACCTGTTCTGCGTCTCACAAATGTTCTTCTGTGTGATCCAAACACCTCAAACTTGGATTCATCTGTCCAGAACACCTTTTTCCAATCTTCCTCTGTCCAATGCCTGTGTTCTTTTGCCCATACCAATCTTTTCTTTTGATTGGCCAGTCTCAGATATGGCTTTTCTTTGCCACTCTGCCTAGAAGGCCAGCATCCCGGAGTCGCCTCTTCACTGTCGACGTTGACACTGGCGTTTTGGGTACCATTTAAAGAAGCTGCCAGTTGATGACCTGTGAGGCGCCTATTTCTCAAACTAGAGACTCTAATGTACTTGTCTTCTTGCTGAGTTGTGCACCGGGCCTCCCACTTCTCTTTCTGCTCTGGTTAGAGCCCGTTTGTGCTGTTCTCTGAAGGAGTAGTACACACCGCTGGAGGACATTTTCAGTTTCTTTGCAATTTCTGCATGGAATAGCCTTCATTTCTAAGAACAAGAATAGACTGGCGAGTTTCACATGAAACTTCTTTTTTTCTGGCCATTTTGAGAGTCTTATCGAACCCACAAATGTGATGCTCCAGATAATCAACTAGCTCAAAGGAAGGCCAGTTGTATAGCTTCTCTCATCAGCAAAACAGTTTTCAGCTGTGCTAACATAATTGCACAAGGGTTTTCAAGGGTTTTCTAATCATCCATTAGACTTCTAAGGCGATTAGCAAACACAATGTACCATCAGAACACTGGAGTGATCGTTGATGGAAATGGGCCTCTATACACCAATGGAGATATTTAATTAGAAACCAGACGTTTCCACCTAGAATAGTCATTTACCACATTAACAATGTATAGAGTGTATTTCTGATTGATTTAATGTTATTTTTCTGCCCCACATTGTCATGTGTTGCATTTGAGATGTTGAGAGGTCTAGAAGGCAATTGCCTTTTTTGGTTCTTAGATTTATCCCTCCTCTCTCACCGTAGTTAGTTCCCGTTTCACTTCCAACTGAAAGCACATCCTGCAGCTACGTTTCACCTTTACAGTTTGATAGCCTCTGAAGTTCTAAATCTGTAAGTATCTATGTATGCAACTTGTAAATATCTGCTATGTGTCATTACTGTTATAATATAATACTGTGCTGTAGCAGTGGACGCTAATTAGCGTCTAGCTAATCGCGATTAGCTAGATGCTAATCGCGATTAGCATTTGTCATGTCAGGATTATCTTGGACTCTTAAGTAGTCAGGATATTCATGTTGATGGATAGGGGTAATTTATGTCATGATGGCCTTGTGTTAATCATAATGTTGTTTATGCATATGTCTGTGGACAGTTTGTGAAGTTATGCTATGTTATGTCTCCACAGTTTTACAATATCAAAGATCAATACTAAAGACCCTAAAACTCAACTCTGGATTCATGAGTCTTCATTTTATGGATCTGCTGTTAGCTATCTGCGAAGCTAACCTAAAGAAGTAAGAGCAGAATAGTTATCTTCATTGAAAAAAACAATGCTTTTCTTTGAAAAATAAGGACATTTCTAAGTGATCCCAAACTTTTGAACGGTAGTGTATATATAAAAATTATATATATATATATAAATTACATATCCAAATCATATACATAAATTATATACATATATAAATATATATTATATAAATATATATATATATGAATGATTCAGGGTTATGGGGTTGCATTGTGAATACGAGTCATGTGTGTGTGTGTGTGTGTGTGTGTGTGTGTGTGTGAGAGTGTGTGTGTGAGTGTGTGTTTGTGTGCATCTCACCGAGGCCCAGGGGCATGAACTCCTCCGTGCCGGAGGGGAGGCCCCGGATGCCGGCCTCCTTGTCCCGGACCACCCCCGAGATGTAGCGCGTCTTCACCCCGGTGCCGATCAGCTGGGCGAGCTCCAGCTGGCTGATGCACCTCAAGATCTGGAACAGAGACACACACAAGTCACCTCTGGCGTGTGTTTTATTAATCTGAGAATAGCTTTGATCTTGCGAGTCATGATGACAAATATCTCAAATAATCAGTTTCACATTCTCTATTATTTTGAGATAGTGTGCTCCAGCCTTTGAAATGGTCATTAAAACCTCTCCACAACTGTTTAAACTAAATAAAGTGAACATACGCGTCGCTCTGCTGTTGTTTGTATCTCTAATAAGCGTCATCTTCTTCTCTCTCTGCGCCCCTGCTGCTCACCTCGTGCCAGGAGTTGCCCAGGTAGTTCCCGTCGGTGTGGGCCACGGTGATCAGCGTCTTGATGGTGTCGATGTTCTTCTGCTTCATCTCCGTGATGCTGGAGCTCGCCGTCAGCAGCGTGAAGCGGGCCAACGCCTGGACGTACGCGTCTCGCTCCAACTACGGGCGGGAAGGCCAGGTTACTGAAGAACGGCGAGCCCACAATATGAAACGGCGACTGGCGGGTCGTGCGACCCGGCCGGGGGAGAAGACGGCGGCGCGTGAAGAGGAGGCAGACCTGCATGCTGAAGATGCTGGCGATCCTGATGGCACAGCGGATGCCCTCCAGGCACAGGGACGCCACCTCGGGGTCGTCGCAGTCCTGCAGCCCCACGCTGAACGCCGCCAGCAGGGGGGTCCACGCCAGCTACGGACGCACGCAGATTATGGGATGGCGTACATCGTCCGACACGTCCGCGTATCGTGCGTCGCTCTAACCCCCGGCCGTACCTTGAACATGGGCCTGACGTGATCCAGGTGCGTGGCGCTGAAGAACGGCGCCTGGGCGTGGCTGACGGCCTCCATCAGAGCTTTGGCGGTCTTCGCCATCTGCTCCATCTCCACGTTGTACAGCAGGCGCCGCTGCTTCTCACTGGCGACACCTGGGAGGAGGAGGAGGAGCACTGTCAGAGGCAGAGAGTCACTTCTCCCGGCGGGAGGAGGGAGGCGAGGAGGACTCACTCTGCTTGGTGGACTTGGGCGTGAGCGAGAACTCTTTGCTCTCCTTCATGGCGATCTTCTTGCCAGCGATCTCGTCGTAGATGGAGGACAGGTACTCCTCGGGCAGGTCCTTGCTGTCGTTGATGCCGCGGTTCATCTTGATGTACTGCTCCTTCGTCATCTTGTTCTTCACCTGCGGGAGCGGGGAGCGAGAGAAGGAGCCATGTTTTTAGACTAGAATATTTCTATCGATATCAACATAAATACACATAACGAGGCTCGTTACGCTGGTCTCTCTCTCTGGTCATGGAAAACCTGGAGAAGTCCTGGAAATCCATCGGTTGACATTTCTGTGTTCTCTTGCTCTCTCTCTTGCTCGCTCTCACTTTTCCCAGACTTTAAATTTCAGATGCAAATTTCTCTTCTCAAAGTCCAGACTTAAGAGTGTTATGAACTACTGTAGTGTCCTTTTGTTTTTCACTCCAGAAATATACTTTGTGGTCATCCATTTTTTTCTGTCTAATGTAAATTGTTTCAATTTGTTTATGTGTTTGTTGTTGTAATACTACTTTCGGCCACAAGAGGCAGAAGTGCACCGCAGCCTCTTCTGCTCATGAAGCATTTATGTAGTCTTCTTTCTCTATAAATTATTCGTGCACTGGTAACACACATGTTGTGTAGTGATGTAACATCACCAACATGATGTTAGTTATTTTATCCTTAGAACTAAAAAGGGAACTTAGAAAGATCTTTTTAACCCGCTAATTAATCCCACACGTGGCCTTCAGAGCGTCTAAAATACATTTCACAACGTTGATATTTTTAACGCCACTGCTTTTCTTCTAATTAAACCGTGTAAAGCGCGGGTGTGCTCTGGTGTAAACAACAACAAACACTATGTGCATCGTAAATAAAGACGAGACGCCGCACACGCGGTAACCGCGGAGACACCCCGGCGGTCTCACCTGAGGGCTGTGCAGATCCGTGGTGAGCATGATGATGGAGTACGCCAGCACGTAGGCCGTGTCGGCGCTGGCAAACAGGGTCTGGCTACACGGTGGACACAGCGACGGTTAGCAGATTGTTTTCCGACCAATGAGAAGCCCAGAAGTCCCCCCGGCCCTCGGCTGCTTACCCCTGGTTGCACTCCAGGTATCGGGCAGCAAACTTCTCCATCAGCCGGTCGATCTTCTGGGCCTCGCCGGGCAGCCGGAAGCCTTCCAGGAACACCCGGAGCGCCGAGACAAAGTCCCGGCCGCAGAAGTCCAGCTGGTCCACGTAGCAGTACATCACCTCGATGTTGAACTTGATGTTCTCGCCCAGGAACTCGCCCACCTGAGTCTGTGGATGCGGGGAGGGGCTTGAAAAAGAGCTTTGTGGCCAGTGTTGCGTCATTTAAACGAGTGTGACGCCTCACCGTGTCCAGGCGCTCCTCCTGGTGGAGGAACTGGGCGATGTCCTCGGCAGCAGCTCCCAGCATGCCCTGGTCCTGCAGGTACTGGATACCTCGCTTCGGCTTCTTGTTGAACCTGGAGGGGGAGAGAGGGGGAGAGAGACAGGGAGGAGAGAGAGAGAGAGAGAGAGAGAGAGAGAGAGAGAGAGACAGAGAGGGAGAGAGAGAGACAGAGAGGGAGAGGGAGGGAGAGAGACAGAGAGAGAGACAGAGAGCAGTAATCAGTGTTCATCTTCTGGAAGCAGGAACCAAAAGGTGAACATATTCTCTATTCATGGCGTGTAAACAGGGTTCATCCACATGTGGACCGATGGCTTTCCAGGACTTCTCCAGGTTCCATGAGCCCTGTGGAGACAGAAAGGGGCTCACAGTTGGATGCCGTGCTCGATGATGTCCTTCTGCTGCTTGATGACCTCGTACTGCTCGGGGTGGCCGGCCTGCGACGGCGCCATGCTGGAGGAGACGGTGGAGTCCAGAGAGCTGACGCTGTCTCTGCGCCCGGCCGGCGGCTCGGGGAGCTTCAGCTCGGCGCCGTCGGACGGATGCTCCTGGCCTGCGGATCACACGCCTCCGGGGTCAGACTCCTCCCCTCACGCGTGCACGGTTGTAGGGTTTCATACGGCAGCCACTCACCGAGGTTGGCTTGAAGGTTTGGGTTGACGTACATGTCTTTGCTCCACTCCACCATGCACTTGAGGATCGACACGAGACACTCCAAACCCTTCTTACGCAGACTCAGCTCCTGTGGAGGTCAGAGAATATGACGTGATAAACATGACGTGATAAAGATGTGATAAACATGACGTGATAAACATGACGAGATAAACATGACGTGATAAACATGACGTGATAAAGATGTGATAAACATGACGAGATAAACATGACGTGATAAAGATGTGATAAACATGACGAGATAAACATGACGTGATAAACATGACGTGATAAAGATGTGATAAACATGACGTGATAAAGATGTGATAAACATGACGTGATAAACATGACGTGATAAAGATGTGATAAACATGACGTGATAAAGATGTGATAAACATGACGTGATAAACATGACGTGATAAAGATGTGATAAACATGACGTGATAAAGATGACGTGATAAACATGACGTGCTAAAGATGTGATAAACATGACGTGATAAAGATGACGTGATAAACATGACGAGATAAAGATGTGATAAACATGACGTGATAAACATGACGAGATAAACATGACGTGATAAAGATGTGATAAAGATGACGTGATAAACATGACGTGATAAACATGACAAGATAAACATGACGTGATAAACATGACGAGATAAACATGACGTGATAAAGATGTGATAAACATGACGTGATAAACATGACGTGATAAAGATGTGATAAACATGACGAGATAAACATGACGTGATAAAGATGTGATAAACATGACGTGATAAACATGACGTGATAAAGATGTGATAAACATGACGTGATAAACATGACGAGATAAACATGACGTGATAAAGATGTGATAAACATGACGTGATAAAGATGTGATAAACATGACGTGATAGACATGACGTGATAAATATGATGTGATAAACATGACGTGATAAACATGACGTGATAAAGATGTGATAAACATGACGTGATAAACATGACGTGATAAACATGACGTGATAAATATGACGTGATAAATATGACGTGATAAACATGACGTGATAAAGATGTGATAAACATGACGTGATAAACATGACGTGATAAAGATGTGATAAACATGACGTGATAAACATGACGAGATAAAGATGTGATAAACATGACGTGATAAACATGACGTGATAAACATGTGATAAACATGACGAGATAAACATGACGTGATAAACATGACGTGATAAACATGACGTGATAAAGATGATACGACCTGCATAGAAACTTATATAAAGTGCATAAAAATACAACCGTGCATCAAGAGGCTCAGATTGGTCATTTTTCAAAATAAAACATCTCTCCGACCTCGATAATCAATAAAAACACGTTTTATTTATTCTTTCTGTGTGGCCCGGTGGTTGGGGACCAGTGAAATAAATATATAAATATAAAATCTGAATGTGACCCTGACCCCCCGTCTTTAATGAGAAGCTGTGGACCACTCGCCCCGCAGCGAGCCCCTCCCGACGTACCTGCAGCGGCGTCATGCCGAGCTCCTGGCCGCTGCGGCCCTGAGCGATCTTCGACAGGTCGCTGATGAGGCGCTCGAAGATGTTGGCCGCGTTCAAGTCACAGTCGTAGTTCACGAAGATGTCGACCACGCACTGAGCGTCTGGAGAGGAGGAGGAGGGGGGGGGGGGACGTTTCGGATACAGCAGGGCGATAACGCACAGAGTAAACACAATAATCAAATACCGCAATGGGATATTGTGTTGACCTTTGGGGGGAAAGGTCACGTTCAAGCACAAGGTCACAGAGAGATGAAATGCTCATCTTGTTCCGCGTTGTCAAGACAACTGGGGTGCAGCTCTCCCATAAAGTATGGACAACTGTCGAGCACTCATGCACAACCGAACACATACGTTCCCCATCAGTGATGCAGCAGAAGACGCTCGTCTTAAATGCTGAGTCGTGTCTAAATGAAGCAGTCAGTAAGTGTGTGTGTGTGTGTCTAATTTCTTGGTCTACCTGCACAGATGCGCGTCAGTGTCTGGATGACCATCCACTTGTGCTCGAAGGAGCTGGACGAGGTCTCCAGGATGGTGAGAAAAATCTCCCGGAAAAACACCTGCGGTAAAAAAAAAGATGGCGGCGAGATGGAGGTCAGATGGAGGTCAGAGTGACTCATCAAACGAGCTGCAGCCGGTAACTCGGACTCTGAGGCCGTACCTCGATCTGCATCTTCAGGTGGACCTTGAAGTGGGAGAGCAACGTGAGGAAGATGGCCAGCGAGAGCTCGAAGACCTCCGGCACGGAGGAGACGCCGTTCTTGGACAGCGCCACGCACAGGTACTGCTTGATGGCGTTCACGAACATCTCGTGAGTCCGGAACACCGGGCCGGCGCCCTGAAGCACGGAGAGCAGCAGCTGCAGGGACACGATCTTGGACCGCAGCTCATGGGACCTGAGGAAGAGGAGGAGGAGGAAGAGAGGGAAGAAGAAGAAAAGTAAGAAGAGGCAACAGGAGGAAGAGGCAAAAAGAAGAAGAGACAAGAAGAAGAAAAAGAAAGAGGCAGAAGAAGAAGCAGAAGCAGAAGAGGCAGAAGAATGTCAATATAAATAGGAATAAACAAAGACCCTGAGGGGAACACACTCAGTGTTGCTAAATGTTCCTGAACGTGGATTCATTCCAGAACCCTCTGATGTATTCATGTGGGTCAGACGGGCCCGTTACTGCGTCCACAGGACTCTAACGTTACCGTAACCTGAGACAGGCCAGTTCACCTGTGGGGAAGGGGGCGGAGCCAAAGGCTTCTACCTTTGTTTTGGACGGTTTCCAGAGCACACGCGTTGGCAATTTCGTATGCGATGGAACGAGGAACTTAACACACATGTATCTTCATGGTGCGATGTAACGACTAGATGTGGCCTTCTGAGATGACGTGTAGGAGGAGTGGTGCGTCTAGTCGGAGGTGGAATGAAGCGCTCACTTGGGGTCCGGCGGGCCCTCGGCCAGAGGCTTCATGGAGAGCTTGCACAGCGAGCGGAACACCAGGAAGGCGTCTTTCTGCAGGATGTGGGAGAAGCGGGTGGCGCCGTGCGGCCCCTGCAGCGCCTCGGCATCCTGAGACCGGAGGAGACACGGCGTCTTACTTCTGTTACGCTGACACGGCATAAAGTCACTCGGACCACAAAGGAACCGGACATTCTGCTCGCACTACGATTCTCAAGAGTTGGACTCTTGGAACTTGATGGAGGTTTTCCAGATGTTCCCAGAGGACCAGAAGATTAAGAATCTGACCAGGAGGGTAAATGTGACCTACATTCCTCCTGTAGTCACTGAACTAGACAGTCTATATATATATAAATATTTATATATATATATATATAAATAAATATCTATTTATTTTTATATATATTTCTCTCTCTCTCTATATATAAATATATATATGTATATCTATTTATATATATATCTCTATATATATATAAATACATAAGTATATCAATAAATATATGTATATCTATTTATATATATATATATATAAATACATAAGTATATAAATAAATATATGTATATCTATTTATATATATCTATATATAAATATATATAAATAAATATCTATCTATCTATCTATATATATAACAAATGTTTACAACTTAAAAGAACAACATTCTCGCAAACTTGATTAAATTCCCTTTAGAGTGAAGTGTTGGTGCATCCACACATTGAGGATGAACAACATTAGTAGGATTATGAAACACTTTGATGGAAGTGCAATACACATGTCCAAATTAACATATACGATCTATTGCGTCGTTAAACCTCAATAACACTTTAATGTTTCATGCATTTCTCTGACGTGACTAATTGAGAACAACGAGCCAGTGAACGCCTCCTGAGTGCTGCAGGCCGCACGTTGGCCTCGGTCCCGGTTCGACCCCGACGGCAGCTCACCAGCATGTCCGTGGAGGAAACTGAGGCGCGGTCCTCGATGATGCCGTTCATCTGCTGACCCTCTGTTCGGACTGCGGGGGGCGCCACTTCCGTCTCATCCAGAGGGGGGGCTGGGTGCTCGCCTCCTGGAGGAGAAGCCACAGTACAAGTACAGGACATGTTCCTGGCTGTGTGTGTGTGTGTGTGTGTGTGTGTCAACACGCATCAGCACAAACGAGACAGGAGACACAAGCGAGCGGTGTGAACTAGTTCTGAGTTCAGGTTCTGACCCGTCTCCCTGGGGTCTCCCTCCACGGCGCCGGGCATCGCCGCCTCGGGGGGATCCGGGTTGCTGCCCGGTCGGTCCACTTCCTCCGCTTCTGTAGGAGGCGTCTCCACACCATCTTCAAACACTGAATCTGATGTCATTAAAGAAAAGAGGATGAAGATCAAAGAAGGATGATTACCGTCAGCTGAGGAAACACTAAGAGAGGTTTTGACCCGTACCTCTGGAGGGCGTGATCTGTTCTTCTTCTCCTCCGTTCAGCGGAGCGCTGCCGCCCTCAGGATCTCCGTTTATTGGCGGTGTGTCTGGCGCTCGGTCCCGACCCCGGTCCAGGTCCAGGTCCTGGTTCACATCGGGGGCTGGCGGCAGGGGCGAGGAGCCGGCGGCGGCCTCGACGATGGTGAGGTCCGGAGTGCTGACCGCCGGGGACGGCGAGCCCCGGGGCTCCGGGGTCGGCGAGCCCCGGGGCCCCGGGGTCGGCGTCCTGTCACACCGCAGGGAGCCGGACCTCCGAGCGCCCGGCACCGGGGACGGGTTCTGCTGGGGCAGACTGAGCCGGTCCTTCTCCTGCTCCTGAGCCTCCAGCGCCTGTGAGCACCGTCGACAAATTAGAAAGACGGAATACGGTGAGGCGCATTTGGAAAAAGTTAAATATTACACGGATTATTCCTGAGAGTCTGACCGGATGACCCAAATAAAAACACTAAACAGTGGTGAGCCTCCCACAGGGTTCATCGACATGGGGACCAATAAGTTATTTTCAACACTTTAAACCAAATGTCCATGACCTAACGCTGAGAAATCTCTGTGTTTAAATGAAAAAGTGATAAAATGTCATATTTAAACTACAATGAATAAAACCTTAAATTACTCAAATGAATGAGAGACAATAGTTTAAATAAAATAATAAACATCTGTCTTTTCAGTTAAGGTGCGTTCACTCGCAGCACGGAAAGAGAGTATGCTGGATTATATTTAGAGCATCATTCTTTTGAAAGCATTAATTAATTAGTAATTATTTAAAACTCAGCGTAAATTTCCATATGGATATAAAACATCTCCATGACCTTTCCAAAACTTTGGGATTTTTTTAAAGGACTTTTCCAGGTCTGGAAATAACCATTTACAAATTCCAGGACTTTACCCGGTGTTCCCTGCCCTGCTGCGACCCCACTTAGAAGCGTAAAGCCAGCCCCCCGAGGCGAACAGCACTGACCGCCTGGTTCTCCATGCGCGTGAAGATGACGTTGAGCATCTGCGTGAGCGTGGCCTTGGCCGTGGTCTGGTTGATGAGGTTGCGGCTGGCCAGGTAGATGTTGTAGCAGGTCCTGACGGTGAGGAGCACCGTGCCCTCGTGGATCTCGATGTGAGGCGAGGTCACCGCCGTCAGCAGCGCCTGGGGCGGGGCGGGAAGTCAAGGAGCTACCGGGCAGGAAGTCTCCACTTCCCAAAGAAGTGCAGTTATCGTACTGCTGCTGCTAATCTCAAAAAGATGAGAACACATGAGATATATATATAACTCCAAACCCACTGCTGTGACATCCAGGTGACTGCTACACAAACATGTGGATTATCGGCCGTAAATCTTCTGTCAACAGCGATAAAACAAAGTGATCTCGCAGCGGAGAGACTTCGCCCCCGAGCCAAACAACCACAGTGTGTGTTTAATTCAGGAAAAGAGGAAACTTCAACAGGCGGCGGTTATGAATCACACCTAGAGTGCAAATACGAGGGAAGTTGTCAAAACTAAATAGCCAGGACATGTTAGAAAAGGAGGTAAAAGTGAGCTCCAGTTGGGGTTTATTATTGTCAATGGCACACATCCAAACATGTCAACGCTAGATAGTGAGAGCAATGCCAGTGTGAGCCCTGCTCTTAAAGGGACAGGGACCATTAAATAGAAAATATGCAGCTTTTCTGCACTTTACATTCACAAGTGAAAGACATCCGTGGTTAGATTATATTTTGCATTCTAGGAATCAAGAATTAAATCATGGGTTTGAGTGTCCGACAGTTTCAACGTTTCGTGCTATCTCTGCGCCACAGAGTGTCTGGTTCCTCCCGGCGGCGCGAGGCCCAAAGGCCTCCAGGCGGGCCTACCTTGATGATCTGCAGCTGGACGCCCTCGTCGGTCTGCGGGCCCTGGAAGCAGTTGCAGACGGTCTCCATCAGCCGGTCGATGAGCCTCTTGCCCGGCGTCCTGCTGTCCGGGGCGTTGCCCGTGATGTGGCCGTACGCGATCAGCTTCTATCGGGGAGGAACCGTGCGCGGGTCAGAAGGACGGGGCAACTCCCGGAGTCGGTCGGTGGTCTGGTAGTTTATGGTTCGTCTCAGTGAGTGTGCGAGACGATCATTGAAGGATTAATGTGATTAGAAAAGAGTTTCAGGAACAATGAAGGAGCAGCCGGAGATATTCTGACTTTAAAAGTCAAGGATGGGTCCAGTCCCAAAATGCTGGATGCTACATGTCCCACATTGCAGCTATAATAATATTAACAATAATAAACTGGATATGCTATAGCTTCAGTTTATTATCCAAGTGTGTGTGTGCCTGCCTTCAATAATTACTTTCCATTACAGCACTCGTGTAGCTACTACAGAAAGCTACCAGGGAATTAAAGGATGGTTTGTGTGCGTGTGTGTGTGTGTGCATGTTTGTGTGTGAAATGTCAAGCCATTGTTCCAGGTGAATGTCAGGTGTGTGAAACAGGTGGAACAAGATTTCACCACTTTGCTCACCTGCATAAGATGGGTAAATACCCAGCGGTGAGAAGGCGAAGCAGAAGATGCCGAGCTTATTAAACTGTATTTGTGCGTGTGTGTGTGTCAGTGAATACCAACCTGCAGACAGTCCAACGAGGTGCTAACTATCCGGGGGGACTTTGACTGACAGGCCAACTCAAAGGGCAGCACATATTTGTCCGCCTCGATGTAGTTGGCTCTGGGTGGGACCACCGTTCCATCCCTGGAGGGAGGAGAGCAAACAGCCGTCAACTACCACTGAGACTTGGAATGGAGACGTGGAGAACAGAGAAACAGACATCTTACTGGATATCTATATTTTCGTTTAAATAACCGTGTGCCTGCAGCAGACATGTATATAGTACCTATAGAAAGGTTCAGGGAAGACCTCACAATATATAAACAGATACATCCCAAACTAACTGCTGTGCATTCATTCACTGTGTGTGCATACTTACTTTTGTTTCTCGAGCTCTCCCTTGATTTCATCTGTGTGGAGAGACACGGGAGATTAAATGTTACTGGAGGGTGAATTTTGACCCTGTGAGCTCACATCAGAGTGACATCATTTGACTGGAGATCTGGGGGGGGGGGGGGGGGGGCACTGGACTCAGCTACCCAGCGGCGGTGCACGTTCAGCCAAATCGACTTCACAAAACTATGTGGTGGCTGAACTCGAGCGGAAATCCTCTTGAGCAACGAACACAGGAGGCGAACGCACGACTAGTCATTTCATTAAAATGTCATGAAAATGTGTCGGCTCAGTTCCTCTCTCAAGAGCATCGACGCTGGAGCTGAAATGTAGAACGGCGTAATGCCTGGATAAGCTCTCGTGTTTCACCGGAGGGGGAAAAAAAATACAATAAAACAGCCATTAAGAACTAATCTCTCCGGCCCCGGGGTGCAGGTTTAGTCTCGGTGGCAACAGGCCGGCAATCCACCGAGCAACAACTACGATAACACAAGAGCATAAGAGGAGAGTCACACACACACACACACACACACACACACACACACGCACACACACGAGCGGCTGGCAGACCGACCTCTCTGGTAGTCCTGCACTCAACCAGACCATCATAATAATGAAGTAGAACTTCCGGTTTTGAACCTATTTCAGAATGACCTGCATTGAGATGCAGAGAGGGGCACTGTGCAACAACAACATGACTAATATATACGAATAACTTGATTGTGCACTTAGTACAATAAGTTACTTTTAGAGCCAAGATATTGCTCAACATGACAAGGTGGCTGCACACAGATGGGCCTGAGCTGAAATACATAAACAACAATATCACTAACGATGAGGCACGAGCCTGGTGCACGTGTGCATGTGTGTGTGTGTGTAACACTATCCGCTGTTGTGTCGAATGGAAACGGGCGTCACGGGATCCTGGAGTCGGGTGTCATCCCGGGTGTCTCGCTGGGTGACAGCGCTACGTACAACACGGGGATTGGTCTGTTGAGCTAGCCGAGCTAGCCGCGGCGAGCTAACGGAACCAAGGCTATCAGTTAGCTCGCCCGGCGACGTTGACAGCAACGGCGGCGGCGCGAGGACATTCATGTGAGCCACGTAGAGACAACAATAAGATGAAGGCGCGACGCCGCACGCGCACACCGCTGTCTCGCGAGCGCCGAGCTAGCCGAGACGAGCTAACGAAAATAAGGCTATCCGTTAGCTCGCTCGCGCGCCCGGCCGTTGACAGCAACGGCCGGGCGCGCGAGGACATTCATGTGAGCGTCATTGAAATAACAATAAGATGACGGAGCGACACCGCTGTGTCGCGCGCGCCGACGGTTGGTTAGCTAAACCGACGACGGAGGCCAGCTGGACGCTAGCTAGCTAGCCAGGAGACCTTATAGCTGCTTCCGTCTCTCAAACACGACCGAGACCGGACAGCGGGACACACGTTAACCCCACCGGGCTCACAAAACACACACAACTACACATTAAAACAACTTACCGAGCGCCACCTGGCAGGCTTTACGCAGCTGGCTGTTCTGGCTCCTCTTCACCTCCTTATCCGAGAGGATTTTCTCCAGCGCCCGAGACAGAAACATGCTCTTGGTTCTGCTGTTTTCTGCCTTGGAGTGCTGCTGGTATGGGGGTGGCGGCCGGCGGTGCTGCTGCTGCATCTCTCGGTGTCGGTACCGCTCCTCTTCTCAGGCCGTCATCCTCGGCCTGGCCCTCGGCGGGTGAGCAGGTGACAAGGGAAGCTAACGAAAAGCCAGGCTAGCGGTGTCACTCAACTCCCGAGTCGCTACCTCAGCGCCGCCATGCTGGTTACACGTCACGTCACGTCACGTGACACCCAGCTGTCTGGGGTTTTTTGACAACAGCACCCGGGGTCGCTAACCTCCCGAATGGGGTCAAATAGTACTGGTAGCTAACGCACGGGACCGTAAACTACACATAAAGCAGACTTTGTTCAAATCCATCTGGTTAAATGATTCGTAGAGGAGCTCTGACCGTTACGCGCGTTGGAGCCACAGTTCGCAGTCTTTGCACCGCTGTAGCAAAACAAGCGCTCCCGGTGAAGAGCTGCTGTTCCCGAAACGTCCTGCAGGGGGCACTAAAACACCAAAAAGATACAGGAGCAACTCCTGAGGAACAGCTTCAGGGACATCACTGTTATTTATTTGATTAGTATTCAAATATAGGGTTAGGGTTAGGGTTAACCCTAACTCTCTACCTCGCCATCAGACACTTTCGTTTCCTGCTGGAGGGTCGACACTTCACTGCCTTTGTCGACCACAAGCCGCTGGTGTTCGCCATGGCCAAAGTGGCCGAGCCGTGGTCCGCCCGCCAGCAACGTCATCTGTCCTACATTTCCGAGTTCACCACGGATTTACAGCACGTGGCCGGTAAGGACAACCAGGTGGCGGACTGCCTGTCACGGGCGGTGGCAGGGGCAGTCCAGCTTGGTTTGGATTACAGCCACATGGCAGCGGACCAGACCACAGACCCAGACGTGCACATCCTGAAGACCTCGACTACAGGTCTGAAAATAGAGGATGCGGTTTTTGGAGAAACCGGCACCACGCTCATGTGTGACGTCTCCACAGGCAGTCCTCGGCCGATCGTTCCCACGGGGTGGAGACGACGCGTTTTTGATGCCATCCACGGTCTCTCCCACCCCGGTTCGAAAGCGTCACATTGGCTGGTGGCGGCGAAGTTTGTTTGGCGCGGCCTCAAAAAGGACATAAGAGACTGGGCTACCACTTGCCTTGAGTGCCAACGGGCCAAAATACATCGCCACACTAAAGCCCCGCTCGAGTTGTTCCCGGTGCCAGAGAGGCGTTTTGACCATGTTAACGTGGATCTGGTTGGCCCTCTGCCCTCCTCTCAGGGTTTCACCTACCTGTTGACCATGGTTGACAGGACCACCCGTTGGCCTGAGGCTGTGCCACTGACATCGTTGGCATCTGTCGAGATGACACGGGCATTTATCGGCACCTGGGTTGCCCGTTTCGGCACCCCTTCCGACATATCCTCTGACCGGGGCGCGCAGTTCACGTCTGAGCTGTGGAACGCGGTGGCCCAGAGCCTCGGAGCCAAACTCCACCGCACGACCGCATACCACCCGCAGGCTAACGGACTCTGTGAGCGGTTTCACAGGTCAATGAAAGCTTCTCTTCGTGCCAGCCTCAAAGACAGCAACTGGGTCGACAAGCTCCCGTGGGTGATGCTCGGCATCAGGACTGCACCGAAGGAAGACCTACAGTCCTCATCCGCGGAGCTCGTCTCTGGCCAGCCACTGCGGGTTCCAGGGGATTTTGTTCCCGCCTCTGCCACTCTCCAGCGGGCCGCGCTACGGGGCAATGCGAGGCTTTTCGCACCGGTCCCTACTTCCCATCACGGCCTCCCTCAGTCGCACATCCCCGCTGGGCTTCAGACGGCTGAATACGTTTTTATTCGCCACGACGCTCACAGGGGACCGCTCCGTGTTTTGGAGACGGGAGACGGGAGACAAACATTTTATGGTGGACATGGGTGGTAAACCGGAGCGACTCTCCATTGACCGCCTCAAACCAGCTCATTTGGACGTTGCTAGGCCCATCGAATTGGCTCAGCCCCCACGACGCGGGCGTCCTCCAGCTTTGCACCCAACCCCCGCTCCCATCCCTCCCGAAACTCCCACACTCCAGGCCCCACACCCATGTCATGGTGGTACACCTGCCACAGTAGTGTCTCCTCAACCCCCTGTAAAGCACAGCCGTGCTCGCCGATGACCTTTTCTTATATGGTGAATTCTGGGGGGACGTGTGTAGTGAATGTCATATCATAATTCACCCTTGTTCCTGGTGTAGTTCTATACACAATTATTAATGTAATGAGTCACACGCATCAGTGTGACTGTTCCGGGATCGCGGTCCCTTTAAGTGTTGTGTTGCTGTTTGTGACGTCGAGCCCCATGCGGGTTTGGTATCTGGGCAGCGCCATCTTGATTTCGTTCGTTGTTATTGTTAATAAACGAGACACACACACTTGTGTGCTCAACTTGAGGAATTGTGTTTTGCCTTTTAATGCAACTTCCACAATGTTGTACATTGATATATATTTTATATCATATATATATGTGTTTATATATTTTAGATTAATATACATTTAATATATATTATATATAAACAAATATGTATTAATATATATTTTATATGTTATATTTGATATTGTTATATAAATAAAACATAATATAAAATATATTAATTTGATTAGTAATTTATTTTATTCCTAATAAAATGTATTAATAGAATTTACTTAATTCATAATAAATTAACTTTCTTTTTAAACCATAGTAGTAGAGGCAGTGAAAGGATTGTCATTTTTTTGTGCTAAATAAATCATAGGAAACAGAATCCTGTCAATAAACACCAAACCCACGGTGCATCAGTGAGCGCCTGATTTAGGTTTTATGGACAAACAGCCACAAAAATAACCTTTAAAATCCACAGCTGTTTCTATACATCGACAGACAAACCAACAATTAATATTGCTACGCATAAGTTTATTGTATTCAGCTCCTCCAATCAGCAATTACAGGTGCACATCTATTTATTCATACATCTCCAGTTGAATTTTAAAACGTTTTCATTAAACATGATAAAAATGTACATCATATATATATCATCGATATGAAAATACTGACAATCTTCTTTACAAATCTATACCATTGGATTTATCTGGCAAGCAAAAATCATTGCTCGGTCACTTAAAATAATAATAATCGTACTCAAAGCAAAACAAGTAGCCTTTTGTGTGCTAATACAACGGTTTCTCTCCCACTACATAATATTGATAATTCACAGTACGGGAAAAAAACATTAAAAGAGTAGTGTCACGTCTGTCAGACCCTCCTGCTGCTTTATCTGGAACAGTAGAATCAGCTACCGAAACCATCTCCTATTGGGCAATAACGTCTACCGAGAAGTTCACGACGAAAGAAAAAGTTATAAAAATAGTCATAAAATGTGTTCAAAAAGGAAGAAAATATGCAGACACATGATTAGAGAATAAATAACAATGCCGCCGTGGTTACAATCCCAGTGTCCATGTGGTAAAGTTAGAAATTAAGAAAATAAATTAACATTGATTTCTAAAAGTCTTCCGTTCATAACCGGTTGATGTCGGGAATGGGAGAAGCCGAGGGTCCCGGATGTGGACCATAAACGCTTGTATAGTACCGTAAAACCGTAGAGCTTGAAAGAGGAGAGCGGATGCACATTGCGTTGGTTTCCAGTCATCGATGTTCACCGACTGATGACATCATCGGACATTCAGGCAAGAAGCAGGATGGACACGAGTGTGACTGTCTGTGTGAAGCTACCGCGCCGCAGTACACGTGGGTTCAGATGAAGCCCATAAACACGTGTGTTTGTGTGTGTGCCACGCCAGTGAGATAAGAGCCATGCTATAGTCAAGGGTATCACTTTTAACAAGAGCGCAAATGATAAGAAGTCTGCTCACAGTTCAAAGAGGCAGTTAGCAGCAGGTAAGGTCAATGGGAGGGAGATATATATATATATATAGAACAATACATATATATATTAATGTATTAAAATAAATATATATTAATATATATATAACAATATATATATATTAATGTATTAAAATAAATATATATTACAATATATATAAAGACATATGTTAATATGCATATATAAAAATATATATCAATATAAATATATATATACACATACATATACAAATATATATTAAAATATAAATATGTATATACCTCCCGTTTACACCAACATATATATCGTATTCAAAGCAAAACTTCCAATAAATGTTATGGATCGGCTTGAAGGTCTTAATCAGCATATTAATTGGAGTTAAGTGAAAAATTCTCACAATTAAAGCTGCACTGAACATTTGTTGGCGTAACATTTTCCCCGCCTTCATCAAACAGAACGGGGATCCGTTTGTTCCGGTGCACTCGCACGTTTCTTTTTGTCTTTTTTGTTGCAATGTGACTCAATCTAACCCGGGGCTTTACTTTAAGATACAGTCTCTCCCTCCCTCCCTCCATCGTCACTGAATGCATCACCAACCCTTTTCTGTGGCTGTTGTTTGCCAACAGCGTGCCATGCCGCCTATTGATACGCCAAACGTTAGGACCACAGTCAACATGAAAACCCTTACATTCTCTCCTGGTGCGTCATCCATCGGTTTCAGTGAGAATGAAGACACGAGGAGGAGGAGGTGCAGAAACACTGCAGAGAACACTTTTCATTTGTGAATGTCTCACATCCAAGTGGACTCACTAAAATATTAAAAACTCATTCACATGATGTCAGCAGGAGGAGTCGCCCTCGTCGTGGAAAGGAAAGGTAGAGGGACGTGCAAAATGAAGGAACGGTGAGGTTCGTTACGTTAAGTGACCTCCATGTGGTCACCGGGTCACTTGTGAGGTGAAGTATTGTGTAAGAGAAAAGGATATAAAACCCAGGCGCGGTGGTAAAAGGTATGTTTAAAAGACAAAGTTGCCCCCAAGAATGTTTAAAAACCAGTTAGAGGGTAAAATGATGGAGAATAAAACGGCTAATAACAGTTTCAAATCATCGGATCACAGACGTGTTGTCTTCTTCCCTCGTTTAAAAACTACAGTATTATAGTCAGATTGTCATCAAACGCTTGGAGCTCACATCCTCCATTGTTTTCAGAGGGGAGATTCACTTCATTACCTTCATTCACTTCATTACCTTCATGTGTTCATCGACCGGGACGAGGGCGTCGCCCTCTAGTGGAAGCTCAGCGTAACAACAGCTTACAGGTGCAAAGCAAGTGCTTGTCGTGGTTTAGAAGTGAAGGGGGCATCAAATTACACATTTTGGTGCCTGCACAAGTGTGTGTGTGTGTGTGTGTGTGTGTGGGGGGGGGGGGGGGTCAGCACTATGGCACACATGCGTGGTCATTGGCATGAAGAGGAGTGTGTGACGTGGATATGTGAGGATGTACAGTGGCGTGCTGGGCATGGGGCACACGGTGCGCTTCTCAGGGTGTTCCCGTGTTGACTCCCACACGAGGGGGGGAGGGGGAGGAGTGTGCCTCTGGTTTCCAGTGTTTCAGTCCCTTCCTACAGAGTGATGACGGTGCCGTCCTCCTCCAGGCTCCGCCTCCTCGCCGCCCTGTCCGGGGACGGTGTGGTCGAAGTGGCGCCGGCGTCGCCGAGCGATCCGCTGCTGCCGCTGGCAGGCAGCAGCCCGTTGGCGTCGACGGCGGCGGCGCGCAGGTTGAGGTGCGGCTCGTAGCGCGGCAGCGAGGGCACGCCGTAGGCGGCCGGCGGGGCGCGGCGCCCGACGGGCTCCGCCTCGCCGCCCACCTCGATCACCAAGTCCTCGTCGTCCTCGTCGCTCTCCAGCTCCCCGGCGGGGAAGTTCTGGATGATGTGCGCCGGCGCGGACGACGACGAGGCGGCGCCGCCGGCGTGCGACGAGTAGCCGTAGTAGCTGGCGCCGCTGTCGGACGAGCGGCCCGAGCTGCCGGACGCCGTGCCGCCGCCGGTGCGGACGACATTGTTCCGCTGGTTGGCCGGCTTCACGGTGATGATGAGGTTGTGGCTGTTGGCGATCATCATGTCCGTCACCTGGTCCAGAGACTTGCCCGCCACCTCGATGCCGTTCACCTCCAGCACCTCATCGTTGACCGCCAGCAGCCCGGTGCTCTCCGCCAACCCTCCAGGCACCATCCGAGATATGAAGATGCCCGGCACCTTCTCCAGGCCCTGCGGCGTGACGCGCACGCTGGAGCCGTCGCGGATGTAGAAGCCCAGCGGCTTCTCCTGGCCGTGCTTGTAGAGCCGGACGCGGCGGTGCGTCTCCGGCAGGATGTCCACGTCGATGATGGAGGACACGGGCCGGAAGTCCCTCGGCAGGCTGATGAGCACCGGGGGCTTCTTCCTGCCGGCGTCGGGCCGCAGGAGCACCGCCGCCAGCACGCCGTTCTTCTTCCTGGTCAGAGAGTTGGTGCCGAACGTGTAGTCGGCTTCCTCTGCGGAGCACGCCGGAGAGGAGAGAGGAGACAAAGAAGTAGTGTGGGGAGGGAGGGAGAGAGGGGGGGGAACATAAAGCTGGTTAATTATCCGTGATCACGCCAGGCGAGTGACGCGCTGTTGCATCATTTCGTTTCAGGAGAATGAATCAAGAGCAGAGCTCAGCCTGAGGCCTCACTGCAGGGGGTCTGTGCCGAGCACACACACACACCTTGGAGCTCTTAAGAGTCTTCATGCTATGCTAAGCTAAGCTAAGCGCCCCCCCCGGCTGTAGCTTCATATTTATTGGGCGGCTCCTCTCGCCGTTCCTCCGTCACTCTCAGGTGGGAGATGGAAAACAAAAAGGTTGAACCAAGAACACGACGGTCACATTTTAACTGCGTGAGTCACCGGATGCCTCGAAGCCCCGCCCCCTTGTTTCTTTTTTTTTAAAGTGTGTACACAGTCACGCCGCTTTAGACTTTAACCCAGCGTGGCCCCCTAATAGTTAACCCAGCAGAATACGAGCAGCTAAACATTAACACGTCCAGATAAACTCAGAGGCTTGGGATTAAATGTCTTTTGAAGAAGTGCTCACCTGGGGGGGGGGGGTTTTAGATGAAAACACTCTATAAATAAATAAAGCTCTGACAATGTTACACTGAACACTTCCTGTGTGTGTGTGTGTGTGTGTTATCCAGGAAAACATCCATTTGTGTGGCTGCTACAGACTCTCGGCTCCCTGACAGGTAAGCCCCCCCCCCTCCCTCCATCTTCAGAACCAAAACAAAGGACCACCTGTCCCGAGACGGGCGGCGCTCTCGTTTCGGTTCCCATGAGGCACGAGTCCAGAGCGCACACACTCGCTCCCTCTGTACCGGCCCGACGGGGCCCGAGGCCCGCGAGGGGCAACACGAGGCTGGAGGACCTGAGCGGGTCCACGAGGCTCACACACGAGGGTCCTCCTCCTACGCTCCGGTCCCTTCACACAGCTGGACGCTGCAGGAGCAGCTCAGGGTCGAGGGTCTCGCTCAACGACGGGGATCGAACCACTGACACACACAGCTTGGATTCTTCTTCTTACTCCATCTCTTGTGGACGATATCTACACACACACACACACACACACACACACACACACACACACACACACACACACACACACACACACACACACACACACACACACACACACACACACACACACACACACACACACACACACACACACACACACACACACACACACACACACACACACACACACACACACACACACACACACACACACACACAGGGGGGGCAACTAATGCATCTCTATCTGGAGGGACCGTGACGACTCGGCCTGGGCGAGCACACGCGTGTATCTGGCGTGCATCGGTCGACCACGTCCTCTTCCTCGCCGCTCCATCCTCCTCATCCTCTTGGCTCTGCAGCGTTCACACACACGGCGCTACTCATCCGGCCCAAAGAATATCACAGATAAAACCTTTTTCTCCCAGCATGCACCTGCTCCGGCGCTCCCGTGACGGCCTCTTCTCCAGCGCCGCCGTCACGACGCAGCAGGAAGCGCCGGCTTCCCTCGCGACACGAGGATCCCTGACTTCCTGCTGCGCGGGGACCCGACACGCATGTGCAGGTGGAGGCGCTGCGTGTCATAAGCACCACGACCGTCACCACGACCTCCGGGAACAACACGGTGACAGCGGAGCGTCGCGATATTTAACTGACATAACTGGGATGAAACATTGTCCAGAGGCAGCTTGAGTTCTAGCAAAAAAAATGTTTATTTGTTTGTTTATATCAGAGTGTAAGAAAAAATAATAATAATAATAAAAGCCTCGAGCCGCTTGGAGGTCTGCGGTGTTCTGGAAACAGTCAAGTTTATTGATGAGAGGCCCGGACTTCCACCACACAGCTGGGGCTACGCTGCGCCTGACACCGAGCAATACGGGGGGGGGGGCGGGGGAGGGTGTGTGTCGATGAGAAGAACCAGAGGTGGTGGAGAAACAAGAAATAAAAAAGACTTGAAAACTGCAGGAGAGACAGATAAACAACACATACGAGAGAGAGAGGGGGGGAAGAAAGGAGAAGAGAAGGAAAGGGGAAAAAAAGGAGGAGGCATTTCAAAAAAGAGGTTTCAAAAAAAGGAGGACATTCCCAGAGGGTTACTATTCCTGGTGTGGGGAGCAGACCTTCCTGGCACAGCGCAGATAAAATATGCCTTAATACTGATAAAACCGCGGTGGGTGAGGAGGAGGAGGAAGAAGAGGAGGAAGAGGAGGTGTTTTTGGAGATGCCGGAGAGTTCTAGAGAGGCACGAGTGAAGACAAAGCCTCGGTGTGTGTGACAATTTGAGGAATTGCATATTAAATCCATAACTCAGAGACCTCGGTGGCTGCTTCCTCCTCACATAATCTCCCTCATCAGCCATTTCTCAAGAACACTAAAATATTAAAATATTAAAAACTAACCAGAAACTTTATCGACACTGGAGAAACAAAACGCTGTTAACGTCGCACCGAGTAACACAGCCGACGACCGGGAGGAGCAGAAGGGAACACTTTATTTGTCTACACTCAAGTACAGCACTGTGTGTGTGTCTGTGTGTGTGTGTGTGTTGTCCGAATTATGAAGCCATTCCATCAATTCATTTTGTGCTGACATCAGCTCTTTTCTCCTTTCTGCAATGACTCCTCACCTCGTTTCTCCCAGTGTCTCTCTCTCTCTTTCTCTCTCTCTCATTCTCTCCCCCAGTGTCTCTCTCATTCTCTCAGTGTCTCTCTCTCTCATTCTCTCCCCCAGTGTCTCTCTCTCATTCTCTCCCTCAGTGTCTTTGGTCCACCTGAAAGCTAGGGCGTTCTTTCATTTTAAATCCTCGTCTCTCCACCTCTCTTTCTCTCTCTCTCCGTCCCTGCTGGTCTTCCTAGAGGCCAGCGTTGGAACAAAAGATGAGCCTGCAATGGGTGGTTATTCTCGGCCGGTGGCTGGAGGACCGGGACCCCAAGTCTAGTCTCACGAGTCTGTTGCTCATGCGCCTGAACAGGGACTTGGCGGGGCGAGCAGGGGCGCCCCGAGCTGCTCCCGCCGGCCGGCCGTCTGCGTCCGGCTCTGGAAGACAACACAGTCCACCTGCAGTCAGACCAGCTGCAGTCGGACCAGCTGCAGCCGGACCAGCTGCAGTCGGACCAGCTGCAGCCGGACCAGCTGCAGCCGGACCAGCTGCAGCCGGACCAGCTGCAGTCGGACCAGCTGCAGTCGGACCAGCTGCAGTCGGACCAGCTGCAGCCGGACCAGCTGCAGTCGGACCAGCTGCAGTCGGACCAGCTGCAGCCGGACCAGCTGTAGACCACGTGGCCCAGCGGTCGACTGCATGTAGCTGAAGCAATGAAAAACTCATTATTACATCTTTAAAGCCGACCTTACCTGTGCGTTGACATGAAGACCACCAACGTTTCTCCTGCTCGGCTCACGGACATCGAGACAACATTTTAACTCTTCTTTACAAATATAAAACGAAGCATGCTAACTAGCTAGCGATAGTCGTATCATTTGGAAATAAATATCAAAATTAACTCCAGATGGTGGTTTATCATTAAGGTCTTTCATAGCATTTAGTTCACAGCAGCAGGTCTTTATGCCCCCCCCCCCACACACACACACACACTGAGGGATCCTGTAGAGTCTCCTCAGAGCTGCAGAGGATGAGGAGCAGGTGAACTACAACAGGGACGGTAGTCATGGGCAACCGTGTGTGAAGGGCTGCATGTCGAAGCCTGCGGAGCACCAGGGCTCAGATTATATATATATGTATTTATATATTAAAAACCAGAGACATGAACTAAAATGTGAAAGAAACAAAAAGCCGACTGCTGGGAAGCAATAAATCACCAGCCTCACCCTCCTCTTCATCCTCCTGCCTCACCCTCCTCTTCACGCACCTGCCTCACCCTCCTCTTCACGCACCTGCCTCACCCTCCTCTTCACCCTCCTCTTCATGCACCTGCCTCACCCTCCTCTTCACGCACCTGCCTCACCCTCCTCTTCACCCTCCTGCCTCACCCTCCTCTTCACCCTCCTGCCTCACCCTCCTCTTCACCCTCCTGCCTCACCCTCCTCTTCACCCTCCTGCCTCACCCTCCTCTTCACGCACCTGCTTCACCCTCCTGCCTCACCCTCCTGCCTCACCCTCCTCTTCACCCTCCTCTTCACCCTCCTCGGCTCTGGAGGGTCCGGTCCGGCCTCCTGTCCGGTCTCATCGAGCCAGCAGCCGTGATCAGAGGCCGGCCACATTCCATCCAACATGCCTCCTCTCTCTCTCTCCCTCCCTTTATTTCTCTCTCCCACCCTCCCTAGCTTGGGCCTCACTCTGCATTCCTCCCTCGCTAATGCTATCCCCACTATCCTCCTCTCTCTCTCCCTCCCTCCTGCATCCTCTCACCCGTACACTCCTCCCTCCTCCTCCCTGCGTCTCTAATTACCCGCCCTGCCTCTACAATGCTTTATACATTACTCCCTCTTTAATGCGGTTTACTCCGTCTCTCCTTTCACCCGTCCTCCCCTCCCATTAGGCCTGAGATGTGTTCCTCCTCCACACATTCCTCCTCCATCGCAGCATCTGAGGACAACTTCAGCTCCAAAGCGCCGGTGGTTTGATTTCTATTTTTTTTCCGTCCATTACACCTGCCAGCTCTCTCCTCTCTCTCGCTCTCTTTAATCCTCTCATCGCAGTAGTGAGTCTCTCCATCCTTACATGCTCACTTATTCTGATTGTTTTGTGCCGTGTCTCTTTCCCCCCCCCACCTATAACCTCCCTCTCGGTGCTTATCTCGCTCCAGGAGTGGGTGTGGTTGCTCTGCAGGTGAGTCCCTGTTGGACTCTCACGCTGTCCGTGTCCTTTCCTCCGGCCGGTGAGTCCGTCTGCCTCTCGTCATGAGTAATCAGCCATCTGGGATACGCAAATACAAGCATTCCTGCCGCTCTCGATACCTTTGTGTTTCCCCTCCGTACCGGGTGACGGGCTGAGGCCATTCAGGACTGAAGCATGTGAGCAACAACACAAACCCACGGCCGGCCGGGGAGGGAGAGAGAGAGAGAACCTCCAAGCTAGAAACGTTATGAACGTGAGAGAGACCGTGTGCAAACATGACGACGCTTCTTGCCGACTACCAGCTACGCCATGGCCCTGCTGAGACTCCGCCCACTCCTCCTCTCTACCTCCACCTGATGGATAGTGGAGGTCTCCATCGTGGAATATGCCGACTACCAACTCTTCATCCACTCTGTCATATTCATTGAATGTGTTTTAACTCTAATGATTCCTTCTGGTCACATGACATCTATGACACCTGTCCATCCTGGAGAGGGATCCTCCTGTTCTCTCCTCAAGGGTTCTTACCTTTTACCCTGAAGGGTTGTTTGGGAGTTGTTCCTGATCCCATGTGAGGTCAAAGGTTAAAGGTCAGGGATGTCTATGTGTACAGATTGTAAAGCACTCTGAGGGGAATTTATAATTTGTGAAAATGGGCTACACAAATAAACTGAATTGAAATTCAAGTTCTGGACAACCAAACGCTGCCGATGTGAAGGACGAGCGTTTCACTTTAAACCGTCGTGCAACAGTCTCAGTTTAATAATACATCGGTAAACCAGAGGATTCTACACCGTTTCTCTTTCTGCACGACATCGCGCCGGTTCAACAGAAATCTGCAGGACCAAAGAAAATAAATAACACTAAATAAAAGTACGCCGTGGTAGCTTTAAAAAGAACATCAGCATCACTCGACCACAACGGCCTCATTCACACGGAGCTGCTCAGTTCTCACCACCGGGCTGTGGACTGCCTGTTATTTACATTTCATTGATCCGACACAGACACCATTTAAAGGAGCGACAACTACACGCGGATATCAGACGCCTCCGAATTACAGATTAGGTTACAAAGACACTTCAAAACTACATATTTTTCCGATTAACTGTTGCTCTGGTTATCGATCTAGATCATTTTGGTCCTGGAGACATCGGCCGTAGAGACGTCTGCCTTCTCTCCAACACAGCGGGGGAACAACAACAACACAGTAATGTCTCCTTCCAGAAACCATGACCCTGTGACTCAAGAGAATCACACCTTTTACGAAGGAACTACTTTCTCTCCATCAAACTACACCTGGTGAAGCTGGACCTGGGTGTGTCCCGCCAACCACATCACCTGCAGAAGGAAACGCTCTCCTGAGCCACACCCAGACAATCTAGAAGGATACGTAGCCCTACAGGTAAACATATGCATTTCTTATGAGGGAGAACTGGCCCTTTAATGCTAACAATACTGCTCCCAGCATGCTTTGCAGCCCCCGCCAGCCTCATGCAATGTTAATCCGACTATGAAGGCCTCTTCACTGCCTCCATGACAACCAGTAACCAGCGGACGCCTCACCGCCTGCTCAATAATCGCCAATGCGTCGCTCCCAGACGGAGGCGGCGGGCTGAAGGGACCCCGGCGCGGTCGGGAGATATTTAAGTTAAAAAAGACCGTCAGAGTCTGGTCTTCCACGGCATTAACGGCTGGTCAGTGATGCGTCTTTGTTGCATAAACAACAACAATGTGGGCATTATGCAGAACAATACAACAACAGACACTCGCAGCCTGCCGTCCATCCCAAGATTCAAGAGATTCAAGATTCAAGATTCAAGATGTTTTATTTGTCACATACACACAGGGTGTGCAGTGAAATGAAAGTGGCAATGCTCAGCAGGAATGTGCAAGGGCAACAAGTACACACTATTTACAATAAAAAACAACACAATATTTACAGTAAGTGTGTGTGTGTGTGTGTGTGTGTGTGTGTGTGCCTAAGAGGGGCAGTTGTGTGGGTCTATGTGGGGGTCCTGGTGAGGTCGGAGTTCACAATCCTGATGGCCTGAGGAAAGAAACTCCGTCTCAGTCTCTCTGTTCTTGCAGCGTGACTACGGAGGCGCCTGCCTGACCGCAGCAGCTGAAACAGTCTGTTGTTGGGGTGGTGAGGATCCTTCATGATCCTGCCGGCTCTGGTTCTGCACCTCCTGGTGTACAAGTCCTGCAGGGTGGGAGTGTAGTTCCAATAGTGCGCTCAGCCGAACGCACTACTCTCTGCAGAGCCTTCCTGTCCTGAGCGGAGCAGTTGCCAAACCAGGCTGTGATGCTTCCTGTCAGGACGCTCTCTACAGCTCCAGAGTAGAAGGACTGAAGGATCCTCTGGGAAACTTTAAATTTCCTCAGCTGCCTGAGGTGGTAGAGGCGCTGCCTTGCCTTTCTCACCAGAGTGTCTGTGTTTGTTGACCATGTCAGATCCTCGGTGATGTGGACTCCCAGGTATTTATACCCGCTCACCCTCTCCACAGTAGTCCCGTTAATCCCCAGTGGTGAGTACGTCCTCTGTTGTTGTACCCTCCTAAAGTCCACAATCAGCTCCTTAGTTTTGGTGACATTCATGATGAGGCTGTTGTCCCGGCACCAGAGTGACAGATCAGCAACTTCCTCCAGGTAGGCCTTCTCGTCGTTGTCGGAGATCAGGCCCACCACCACTGTGTCATCCGCAAACTTGATGATGGTGTTGGAGCTGAACCTGGCCACACAGTCATGTGTGTACAGGGAGTACAGTAGGGGCTGAGGACGCAACCCTGGGGGACCCTGTGTTCAGGGTGAGGGGGTTTGAGGTGTGTCTGCCCACCCTGACCACCTGTGGCCTGGCGGTCAGGAAGTCCAGGATCCAAGCACACAGGGGTGTTCAGTCCCAGCTCAATCAGCTTGCCGGCCAGTCTGGAGGGACTATGGTGTTGAAAGCTGAACTATAATCAATGAACAGCAGTCTCACATAGCCCCCTCTGGCTGTCCAGATGAGAGAGTGTGGTGTGCAGTACCTGGGAGACAGCATCATCCGTGGATCTGTTTGGGCGATAAGCAAACTGCAGCGGGTCCATGGAGGAAGGGAGGAAGGCGCAGATGTAGTCCTTTATCAGCCTCTCAAAGCATTTCATGACCACCGAGGTGAGGGCCACGGTCGGTAGTCATTCATACATGCTGGAGAAGCATTCTTGGGCACAGGGACAATAGTGGATCTCTTGAAGCAGGCGGGGACCACGGACTCAGCCAGGAGAGGTTGAATATTGTGGTGAACACTGGAGCTAGCTGGTTAGCACAGGTCTTCAGTACTCGCCCAGATATGCCATCTGGACCTGCAGCTTTCCTGGTGTTCACCCTCAACAGAGCCCTCCTCACACTGTGCTCGGTCACAGAGAGTGTGTGTTCATCCCCAGCGGTAGAACTCACCTCGGCTACGCTAACGGTGTTGTTGTTAGCGGCGAGCTAGCGCTGTTGTTGCTAGCCTCAAACCGTGCATAAAATGAGTTCAGGTCGTCCGCTAGGGATGCGTCGGCACTCACCATTGCGCGGGGTCTGCTCTGGTAGTCTGATAGTCCGTAGCCCCTGCCATAGGCGCCTGGTGTCGCGCTGCTCCATCTGTGATTCCACTCTGTCTCGGTACCTCCTCTTGGCCTCCTTCACCGCCCTCCTCAGTCCATAGACCGCTGCCTTGTACTCGTCCATATTGCCGGATACAAGACCGGAGTTATAGGCAGCAGTACGGGCGTTCACAGCTTCACGGATGGATCTATCAACCCACGGCTTTTGGTTAGGAAAGACCCTAACTTTTACCGTGGGGACGATGGTGTCCGTTAAGCGTTGCTATGAGGCTCATTGCTACTTCCAGAACTCGCTGACGTCACTGGAACTGGATTGGATCATGTCCCAGTCGACGACACGCAGAGCGTCCTGTAGCTCAGCCTCTGATTGGTCAGACCACCGCTTTACGTTCCTCGTCACTACCGCTTCCCGCGCGATCTTTTGCCGGTACTCCGGAAGCAATGCAACGCTCTGAATGAACAGAGACAGCCGGGTTTAGAGTCCAGAGACAAAAGGCACGGCCCAAAATAACCTCACATTGACCCAACTGTGCCGGGCATTAACCCCCCCCCCCCCACACACACACACATGTGATGCCGTCTGGAAACCAATCACAGAGTCTGGAGATTCAGATTCTATTAGCTTTAAAACCCATTTCCAGACATCCATCTGTGCAATGCGACTGCCTCGTCTGAAGCTCTGAAGACGGGAGCGCTCAGCTCTTCCAGGACGAGGCGGCCTCCTGCAAGGCTGAAGCCCCGTGGCGTACGACAGCAAGCGGCTGCAGAGCGCGGCTGCAGGCCTCCAGTCCTTCAGGTCCTTTGGAGGAGGAGCGTCAGAACAACAGCCTGGCAGCTCAACATCGCGTAAAGAAACCGAGAACTGAAATAAATGATCGACAAGCTGCGACACCACAGAGCCGGAGAGCTCGGCACCAACTGGTGCTGAGCGTTAGGGTGAGGGGCGGGGGGTCTACAGGGGGCTGTGGATGCATTAGTGTGTGTGTGTGTGTGTGTGCCTTTGCTGTGACTGCCTGACTGATGCATGACCTGTGTGTTCCTGTTTGTTTCCATATGTGTGTGTTTGTTTGTGCGTTTGATTGTGTGTGTGTTTGTTTGTGTGATTGTGTGTGTGTGTGTGTGTGTGCAGCAGCCCAGCGTGGCGTCTGGGCCGTGTAATTGAAACACGGTCCCACGCGGTGCTGCACGCTGACCCCACTAATCTCCTCCTGACAAGGTGGCTTAGCTCCTATCGGTCATATGGCGCAGCGAGACGGCTTAAACACAACGGGGCCCCCCACACCCCGGGGCCCCGCACATCCTGGGGGCCGCACACAATTCAACATTCAGCATTCAACAAGTCACACTTTGCAACTCGTTCGGCACACTTCAAAAATCTATTTAACTTGTTTCTGTCTACACGGTCCGATAGAAACAGGTTTGCACTCGTCTCTAAACACGGGCAAACACCGACGAGCAGACCGACAGTCATGAGCAAACACTACAGCGAACACAAACCTCCAGGTAACGCGCCAAAGAAACAGGACGCGCTAATCGAACAAGCACCCCTTGGGCAGTTTGACTCATGGTGGGTGGAAATATTCCTCTCCTCAAGTTGACTTGATTTTAGTTTTGCCCGAGCAGAGAAATCGCCTTTGGAAACAAACGCTGCTCATCGGCAAGGCCGCCGACCTTTGGCTCTGTGGGTCAGGATTCAAAAGGGACGCCAGAAGAGACAGAACAACGGTGATGACCGCTCAATGAGGAGGAACAAACACACAGCAGCCATGAGCTGGAAGAACTGAACAGGTAAAGAGACCCCAGGTCTTTCAGTGTTTCAATAGACAGAGCTTTACAGACGATGTTCACTCTTTCATCTCGTGTTTCTCAGCTACGGAGACGGCAGAAAACCCATCAGAAAGTAGATCGGCCAGAACGAGCAGCCGCCACCGTACTCCTCTCGGCGCTTACCTTTCCTCTGCAGGAACAGCCGGAGCAGGGGGCTGGCGGTGGAGATGGCCTTGTGGTAGTTGTCGTCATTGTTGATGGGCAGCAGGTCTCCGTGGACGTCGGCGTAGCCCACCAGCAGCTCCACGTTGGGGATGCGGTGCACGTGCTGCAGGAGGCCGTAGAACTCATCGAAGCGGCCCGGCTTCGACCGATCCAGCGAGAACCGACGAAACTCTGCACCGAACTGGGACGAAGCAGACGGGCGTGAAGGAGGATATGAAAGAGGGGCTTGAGAACGGAGCAGCACAGGGCCGACGTGAAGCACAGTGTTCTCTGGTAGCCGAGCTCATCTCGACCGCTGTGAGCTCAGCGTCTGCCGTCCACCACAAGCGATGAATTATTAATGCAGACTTTGTGTACGTCTATCTCTAGATTTCTGTGGATGTGGATGTGGTCCTGGCCGACCGTCTGACACAACGTCTGGTCTTCAGAGAGAAGACGCTCTGTGTGTTTATACGCCGGCCACACATTCCCACAATGCAACGTTGAGGGATCGCTGTGGTCTGGCCGGATCAATGGCCTGCAGACGCATAGTCTTTCAGCGACTGTTTGACGAGAGGCACCAAGTGTTGTGGTTACTGTTGCCCGGCGCTGACAAAAGATGAGCTACAATTTACTGCCAACCTGGACCCACAGAGCGACTGTGAGGCAGCTCATGCGTTAATGACATGCCCCACAGGTCGGGGAGCAGAGCAGGCTCATGCGGACACGAGTAGACACAACATTTTAAATGACCCTGAACCAAATTTAGCAAAGTATAAACAAGTATTTTTTAAAGAATTTGTGTATAAAAATATATATTTTTAATTATATTGTAATTTAGAACTGTTAAAAAAGGAAATGCCATGGTTTGTTTCATCTTAATGTGGCTGTTAAAAGCAGTTGGGAGCCGCTCGGAGGCCCCTCTCCTCCTCAAGCCAGAGGGACGACCCTGGCGGAAGGACACACGAGCCCGACGCAGGCCGCATCACGCCGACACGTACCGAGAACCGCGCAGCGAAGGGACTACGCCGGGACTAGTTTCACACAGAATGTCGTGTTTACTGCCCCGCGGGGTTTATTTAAACTGCTTTTATCGTCGTTAACTGTTTTATCGTCTTTCCCGAAACTTGACTTGTAACTTTGAGTAAATACGTGTTACGCGAACAGGGAGGCGCGTGCGCGGCGGAGGAGTCTGTGACAGGTGACACACGGGGAGGCAGAAAACCCTCCACCGCTAAAAGAGATAACCGTCGGAACTTGACGTTTAAAGTTTGACGCGAGGAGCGCGTGACACCCGCTCGTGGCGCTTTAGCTCGGATCCGTGACGTCATAATTTGCTATCAAGCTAATTTAGCTGGAGTTATCATCACGGGGAGGGGGGGGGGAAGTTGGGGTTAAGACTAGCTACGTATATAAACTGACAGGTAGCTTTGCACACGGCACGCTGGCGTTACCTTGCTCTTCACCTCCACCGCACTGAGTGAACGGTTGCTCGGCACCCGGTGGGTTTTGTTCATGTTTCGCTAGCAGCGGGACCGCCGCCGCTTCTCCTTCTTTTTCTTCTTCGTGTCCCAAAAACAAAGTAAACCCCCGCGTTGTATCCGCCGGTTGTCTCCCAGAGACAGTCCGTCTCCCCGAGACTTCTCAGCGGCCACCGCCGTCTCCCACTACGCGTCAACGGCTGCTGCCACCGGCCGAGTCACCAGGAAACTTCTCTCATAGTTGCCGCTGCCAATGGAGCTACCCCACTACTCTGCGCTGTCTACCGGGCTCTCTCTACCTCTCTCTCTCTGTGTGCCTGGCGACACCACGAGACTTCAAAATAAGAGCCTCGGTGTGACTTCACAATAAGAGTCTTTTATGTTACAGTTGTGCTTCGGGGGACTCCCAAACTTGCTCCAAACTACGTAAAACACTACCTAATATATGTTATATGATCACACCCAGTAAGTTTGTTTGGGCTCGCGAAAAAATATAATTTAATAAGTGTAAACAAAAAGTTACGAAATATGATTTGACTTTATAACCTGTTCTACCACGTGTGTTGTTGTTTATTATATATTGTTTACACATGGTGTGAAATAATCGTTATGTCAAATAAATATGTAACATATATGTGGTAGTAAACGTTATGGGATGCAACTTGTTTCTTATTGCATAGTGACATCTTCTGGCCAGAAGCCATACAGGCCCACAGCCTCATGCACATGCATATACAATATGTACACGTTACTTTTTCTCAATACAAAATACCATTGATATTTGTTTTATCTTGTACTATAAATTAAATGGCAGACACTCAAATGTAAGTGAATAAATAGATGGTTGAGCTGGGGAGGTTATCATAGTCTATTAGTATTGGCGGCTGTTCCCAAACGGCCAATAACATGACACTAAGTCAGATTTAAAACCTGGTTATTCAGCCTTCAACACAGCCTCACATATGGGTTACGCCACAGGTGTCAAACACAAATCCGGCCTACCACATCATCTAATGTGGCCCCTGACAACTTGAAAGACATTTAATCACCTTTTCTTAAAGAAATGTAAGAAAAAATATCCTGTGCTTTTATTTTGAAGGTTTCAAATCAAATGGATTTCTGTTATAATATTAGAGAATGTTTCTTATGTGCAATATTTCTACAGTCAAATAAGCCATAATAGAGTTATTTAACAATATGTTGGGTAGTAGTTTATACGTGTGTATGTTTCAGTTACAACCCTTTGAGGGCGGCCATGATGCGAACACTTCCCACTCACTATCTCCCTTTTAATTCACTCACTCACGCCCACATGGTGGCAGAGCCTGACCATCTGGAGCAACTTGGGGTTCCATGTGTTGCTCAAGGACACTCCAGCAGGAGCTGGTGATAAGAGGACGACCCTCTCTACCTCCTGTGACCCTTCTTTACTTATTCTGAACGGTGACATTAGCCTCCGCAGTGCGACCTACTGACCTTTGCACATCCTCCAAGCTGACGGCGCGTGTTGAGAAAAATAGTGACAGCGTGTAATTTACCTGGAAAAAAAGGCCAAACTTTTTTCTTGAAAACATGCGACGGCTTTATTTTCATGAGCTGGGGACCGTATAACACTGTGCACAAATATTCTGAGCACAGGCAGAGAGGAACTAACCGTGGAGATATTTACATATGGAGGAACAGCAACACATGATCATAATAATCACACACTTTGTTTTTATACACAAGAAAGGAAGCACACGTGCATTCAAATAAGGGAAGACAGACATGGAATAGAATAGAGGAGGAGGAGGAGGAGCCTGCGTGGCTATTATAGGGACTTCCTTCTACTTTAGGACGATGAAGGGCCATGTCATATTATTAGAAAGCCAAATCATGCATATTTAACCATTTCTATTTGGAACAGCAGGAGTGTTAGACGGGATGAATAGTGTGAGACGGGATGAAGAGTGTGAGACGGGATGAAGAGTTCCAGTCGGACTGAACCGGCTTCAGGGCGACACACATCCGTCTGAAGGGTTCCGAGGAGCTGAGCGAGAGCCGTCGTCTCAGAACTTGACCTCTGACCTCTGGTTATTCAGACAGATCTTCAGTCCCCAAAACGTGTTTACCACAGTGGAGCCTCACAACCACACACACACACACACACACACACACACACATGCACACACACATACATGCACACATGCGCACACACAAATGCACACACACATGTACAGACACACACACACATGCACATACATTCACACACAAACACTTACACACACATGCAAACACACACACACACACACACATTCACACACACACACACACACACATGCAAACACACATGCAAACACACACACATGCACACATACACACACATGCACACACACATGCACACATACACACACACACACATGCACATACATTCACACACAAACACTTGCACACACATGCAAACACACACACATGTACACACACATGCACACAAATATACACACATGCAAACACACACACATGCACATACATGTACACACATGCACACACACATGCACACACACACACACACACACGCACACACACACACATGCACACACACACACACACACATGCACACACACATGCACACACACACATGCACACACACACACACACACACACACGCACACACACACACACACATGCACACGCACACACACCCTCATTCCGGCCCTCCCCTCCCTCGGCCTGCTGTCTCTCTTCTCGGAGGCGATGATGTCATCAGCTGCTTCGTCCCCAATGTGAACAGAATGTAATAAATAAAAGAGAACACACATTTAACTGACATGTCTATTTGTTTGTTTTTTAAATAAGGGACTCGATTGTTTGACCTTGACTGGTCCTTTTGGGCCCTTGAGGTCACCTTGAACATCAGCCAGAGAGAAGCCAGTGGGCGGAGCTACGGGCGTAGGAAGACGCTCTCGTCTGATTGGCACACAGTTTATCCAATCACCTGCTGAGTACCTCCCCTTTTCCTAAAAGCTTTCACCTCCGCTCCTTCGCCAGACACACCATCTGGCAGGTCACGTGAGTCACGCTTAGGGGTCAATGGTCAGAAGTAGAGGGGGGGTTATGGGTTCCTCTCCTCCCCTCTCTTGTCCTTTATTACCTCCTCTTCTCTTATCCTGAATCATTCAATCTCATCTTATTTGTTTTCCCATTAATCATGTTTGCTCCGTGCAGTGAGGCCATCTGAACTGCAGGAGGTGCTAGCAGCAGGAGGTGCGTGTGCACCCCCCCTCCCCCTTCACTCTCCAGTCCACCCTATTCCAGCCCCCCCCCCTTGCTGCACCCCACTCCCCCCCATCACCCAGTACTGCAGAAGAGGCCCCCGCAGTCTGCAAGGCCTATCTTCAGCCTCCTTCACCTCCTCCTCCTTTCACCTCCTCCTCTCTTCCTCCTCCTCCCTTCACCTCCTCATCTCTCCTCCTCCTCTATTCATCTTCTCCTCCTTCCTTTACGTCCTCCACCACATCCTCCTCCTTCTCTAGCTCCTCCTCTCTCTTCCTCCCGTCTTCACCCCTCCTCCTCCTCCTCCTCCTCCTCCTCCTGTGGACATTAGTTTTCATTATTATTTGCTCCCTCCAGCTGAAGGGAGTCTAACTGCTGTTCCTGACAGTCGCCAGCAGGGGGCGCCACCAGCGGCTCCAGCGCAACTGTTATTCCGTTGCAACCTGTGCGCACGACCCCTTTTCCTATGTGTGCCCCCCCCCCCCTCTCCCAACCTGTTCTTCCTCTCAGGTGGACGTGGGCTGCGGGTCAGGTGACCTGTGCTCAGTTCATCCAATCAGCGTCCTCGCTGGTAAGTGCAAGTAGGACTGTTCAGTCTCGGCAGCCTTTGTGTCTGACACACACACACACACACACACACACACACACACACACACACACACACACACACACACACACACACACACACACACACACACACACACACACACACACACACACACACACACACACACACACACACACACACACACACACACACACACACACACACACACACACACACACACACACACACACCTCCGGCCACAGGGGGCGCCAGGCTCTACACCGCGACCACCATCCCCTCCCCCCTCCTCCCCCCGACACCCCCCTCGGCCTGCCCCTGTCACCTCCACCTCTCTTTCTCCTCCTCTTTGCTTACCCTCCCTCCCTCACTCTCCCTTCCCTCCCCCAGCCCCCTTCTCCACCCCTTCCTTTTTTCCTCCCTCCTTTTCTCCCCCAGCCCTCCCCTCCCAGCCCCCTTCCTTTTTGCCTCCCTCCTTCTCCCCAGCTCCCTTCCCCACACCCCTTTTGCCTCCCCACCTCCTTCTCTTCCACTCATGCTCCCGTCCCTCAGACTCCCCTCCCCCACCCCTTTTTGCCTCCCTCCTTTTCTCCCCCACCCCCCTTTGCCTCCCTCCCTCACACTGCCCTCCCCTAGCTCCCTTACCCACTCCCTCCTCTCCCCTATCCCTCTCCGACGCCCCTCCCCCTTTTTGCCTCCCTCCTTCTCTCCCTCCCACTCCCCAGCTCCCTTCCCCACCCCTACCTCCTTCTCTCCCTCACACTCCCCCACCCCCCTTCTGTTCTGCCTACTCCCCTCCCTCACCCCTACCTTTTTGTCTCCCTCCCACACTCCCCTCCCCCCAGCTCCCTTCTGCCTCCCTCCTTCTCTCCCCCTCCCCTCCCCCCTTTGAAAGGCTGTTAAGCGCTCCTTCTGCACACAGCACTGCAGATGAGGCCTCCGCCTCCCCCAGTCTGCCAGGCCTCTCTCTCTCTCTCTCCTTCAGCCTCCCCCACTCCCTCCCTCCCTCCCTCTCTCTCTCTCGCTCCTTACAACAGCATAGCAACACTGACTCTCCAGCCAAGGAGTCTTGCCTCTCTCTCCCTCTCGCACCTGGGTAATTTCCCTCCATTTTAGATCCCTCATCCCAGGGCGGCAATTTAATGAAACACTCAAGAGGTTCAAAGCCAAGAAGAGAGGGAGGAGGCGCGTGACCTCGCTCACCTGGCCCAACCGACCCCCCTCTGGGAAGAGGCCAGTGGCCTCCACCAAAGGGTTAATAGCGCGGCGTCTCCCAGCGAGGCCGCTCCACGCCGCGCTCGGAGGATCCATTTTGCTCCAGCGGCTTCACCAGAACATCGTTTTTTCTGTTTCACGCCGTGTTGAAACGTCTCGATGCGCAGGAAGCGCTGAAGACGAGCTTTACTTCCAAAAGCGTCCGTCACTTGTAATCTAATAAATAATAACGAGGCTTAATCTGTGAACTCATTTTTCTCCGCTCTCTGATTTGATCTAAATTGGTGGGCAACTTAATTCTGGTTACCAGGCAACGCTGCGTGATGCTGGAGACGTTTCTAGACTCACGTCCGCCACCTTGAATTCCAAAATATTTGACAATCCAGCTCTTTAAATGGGACTAAAACCTGCTCATTTACTCAGTGTATACATACTTTTTAAAAAGTGCAACGTATGCAAAAAACCTAAATTCTTTGCATTTTCTAGTTGAGCCATTAGTTTCAGCATTGCGCAACATTGAGTTGGTTTTAAGATCGCAAAAAAACTCAAAAACCTTCTTGGTATTGACCCCTAAAAATGAAGCACCATCTCCATGTGATCACTCATCACGGGTTGTGGGCGTGGCCTCGTGGCCACAGCAGTCAGAGGCCTGAAGCCAGCCAGAGTGCACGTTGAACCCTCCGCCACGCGACCTTTGACCCTGAATAAAGGCCCGTCCTGCACCGGAGCGCCGAGACAAAACACGACCCTCGTGGAGTAAAGGAAATGAAGACGAGCGCTCCTTCCTCTGGACAAAGACACCGGCGTGGCCGTGAGATCTGTGAGAAGCACGATGACAGCACTTTATTGTTCATAAATGCTTAAGTGGAAAATGCAAACGTAAAAACAAATACACACAATTCAAAGAACGCAAAGGAAACTCCCGGTGGACGTGAGGTCACCGCCGAAAGGAACGCCATAGAGTTCCAACTGAGCAGAAAGAGGAGCAAACGCCGAGAGCACGGGGCGCTGAAACTGGAGGAGAAGAAATCATTCAAATTAAATTAAATTAAAAAGGAAATACAAAAAAAAAAAAATCTAAAGCCAAAACAAATCAATTCTGTTATTTCTTTTATATATAGATATATTATTTTGCACAAAAAAAAACTAGGTTTTTGTTAAAAAATAAACTTAAACGTACAAGAAAATACCAGCCACCAAAGCGACAACTATCGTTAAGCATAGGATGTAGAACACGCGAGGCTACCTGACGGACAGGTGAGAGCAAATATTCAAGGTGGTCCGCGGCCGTCTATCCCGACGTCTAGAAGACTGTACAAATATACACGACATGGAAAACAAGAGGTGGATTATCTGGTCAGTTTAAGAAGCTTCACCGCACGACAACTCAATATCTTAAAGCCACGTTCACAAGTTCAGTGGCTAAAAAAAATCAACATTAATAATAATAAAGACCTCAAAGCACTGAAGTAAAGCGAAGGCAGCGGAAGAAAGAAAACTCCAGAAGGAACCGTAAAAACGTTCACAAATCTCCAGGTGGATCCTCGCTGCTCGTCGAGTCCTTTAAAAAGTCACCGGCGGCTCCTTTTGAGGCCCCTCCTCCGCCGGCGCCCGGCGAGGTCACCGAACGGAGTCTTTGGGGCGTCGCCGGTCAGACCTGCTGCTCGCCCAGCTGGGCGCCGTCTCTCCTGCTCCTCGCGGACGACGGCACAAATTTAGGAATGATGATGGGGTGAGCGTCTCTGTCTTTAGCCGCCTCCGCGGGCGCGAAGCCGTTCTCTACGTACGCCTCTTCGTCGTCGTCGTCGTCTTCATCGTCGTCGTCCGACGTGTCTTCTAGGTTTGAGAGGCTCTTGGCCCCCGGCTCCATTTTCTGCTCAGCGTCTCCCTCCTCCTCGTCGTCCCTCCGCCGCTCGTCTTCATCGCTGTCGGAGTCGATGGCGATGGGCTCCGACAGGTCGAGAGGTGTTCTCTGTGTTGAGGCGCTGCTGATTGTCTTGGTTTGCTCTCCGGTGGCGCCGCCGGGTTTCGGGGCGGACGGCGGCGCCGCCCCCCCGTTAGCGGCGGCGAGCTCCCTGTGTCTGCGGAGCGCCCGCTCCGACAGCCCGAGCCGCGTCCTGGAAGTTCGTCTCTTGTTGCGGACGCCTTCGTAGGCGCCGGGCGCCACGCCCGCCAGCCCGTGGCTCACCTTGCTGAGCTCGTACATGCTGAAGCCGAGCAGCACGCCGGCGCTCTGGGTTTCGCAGTCCTGCACGCATTTCCTCCTCTTGTTGCAGAAGTGGCTGGAGATGTCGGACTTCCACAGCCAGAGGCTGCCGGCGAGCTTCTCCACCTCTCGCCGCGTGGCGTACGGCGCCCGGTTGAAATACCGCGTGAGGAACGCCTTCCTGGACTCGTACGACTCGTTCTCGTGTCCCTGGGGGTCGAGGGCCAGGACCACGGGCTCGTCGGGGTTTTCCACAAACGCCGACGAGCCCGTGACGTCCCGCGGGTTGACCCTCTCCCCGGGCGGCCTCCTTCGTTTCGGCGCTACGGGGTCGGGGCCTTCGCCGCCGGCCCGCTTCGCGGCGCCGCTCGGGGACGGGTTGACCCGAGGGGACTGGGCCACCCGGGCGGCGTCCGGCCCGTTCTGGGTTTTCCCGACCCCCCGACAGTGCACCAGGTGGAGCGTGATGGTGGAGGCCGTCATGTTGCTGGTGTAGACCCCCAGGCAGTGGATACACTTGTAGGTCAGCTTCTTCTCCACCGGGTGGACCGTCTGGATCACCTGGTGCCGCTCCCTCAGGTGGTGGGCCAGCGAGTCCGTGACGGGGCCCTTGAGGATGGAGAAGCAAAGCGGACACAGCGTCTTGGTCACGTCTCCCTTGTAGGTGACGGAGGCCTGCGGCGGCATCTTGGCCGGCGAGCCGTCGGCCGCCCCCGGGGGCGTTTTGGGCGGCGGCTTCTTGCCCGACACGATGGAGGCGGTCAGGGCCGCCGCCGCCGCGGAGATGTTGTTGTTGTTCTGAGCGTGGAACGCCACCGACTCCTCCGGCGCGTCCCTCATGTTGTACGTCGTGACGATCAACTGCACGTTCTTGGGGTTACCCTGCTGCAGGGTGAGGTCAAAGGTCAGGGGCGAGTCGGTGCGCGGCCCCACGCTCTCGTCCGGGTGCGACGACCGCATGTGGGCCACCATCTTCTCCACGTCGTTGAAGGTGGCGCGGCAGTGCGGGCACGACAGCCCGTGGATCAGCATGTGGTTGAGCAGCGTGTCGCTGGGCAGGTAGCGGTTGCAGTACAGACACTTGCTGGTGAAGTTGTGGATCTTCATGATGTAGTTGGCGACCGCCGGCACCTTCTCCGCCTTGTGCTCCTTCTCGAAGTGGGCGCTGTACACGTTCTCCGGGAACAGCTCGTTGCAGATGGTGCAGATCTTCCACTTCTGGGTGTAGGAGACGCCGAGCGCCGAGGAGCCGCCGCCCTTCTTGGCCGTGACGGAGGCCACGGTGGTCTCGGCCGCCTGGACCCGCGAGCCCAGGGAGTTGGACTTGGAGGCGTTGACCGGAATGCGCAGGCCGCCGGGCGAGACCAGCTGCTTGGCCGCGTGGGACTGCTGCGGCACGGACACCTGGGCGTTGCCCGGCAGCGTCACCCTCACCTGCTGGCCGCCGATGGAGAACGACTGGGTGGTGCCGGCCTTCAGACGGATGCCGTCGTGTTTCATCCCAGAGAGAAAACTCTGGGCGCTGAAGCCCGCCTTGGAGGAGACGATGACCCGACCCATCTGCTGCGAGCCGGCCGGCCGGGTGGACGCCATCACCGCGCCTTTGGGGCCCATCCCGATGATGGTCTTGTCCCCCTGGGTTCTGGGCGGGATCACGACGAGGGGTTTGGGACGGGGGACGATGACGCTGGTGTGCCCGATCATGGCGGTCACCTGGTAGCCGATGCGCTCGTGGTCCTCGATGACGTGCTGGACCAGCGCCTCGTAGGTCCTGGGGACGAACAGACACTTCTTGCAGTGGATCTGGTTGCTGTTGCCGTTGTTGGCGTGATGGCTCTCCGCGGCGCCGTTCTGCGTCTTCTCCCCCGGCTTCACGATGTAGGGCTGCGCCACTTGCTGGAAGTGTTCCCGGTAGATGTGCTTGCGCACCACGTTGTACAGAGGGTCCCTGTAGGTGCACTTCTTGCAGTAGTACACCGCCTGCTCCACACTGTTGCCGCTCCGCTTCAGCACGCCCTCCATCAAGAGCCCGCCGCCGGCCGCCACCGCGCCGCCGCCGGGGCCCGGCCGCGTGGCGCCGCTGGGCATGTGGAACAGCTTGATGTGCGTCTCCAGAGTCTTCTTGTTGCCGTTGTAGGTGCAGTACGGGCAGTTGAGCAGGATGTTGTTCTCGAAGTCCTCGCTGTGGACGTTGCGGAAGTGGCTCTTGTAGGCGGAGAAGTACTTTGAGGAGAAGAGGCAGCCGGTGCAGCAGAAGGGCTTCGACCTGTAGTCCTGCAGAGGGACAGAGAGGGTCACTTCACACGTTCTGACATACATCAGCGCTACGTTCACGTGAGCGTGCGTTTCAATGTCAGCGCCACACACCTGGACTTTGGTATGCGACGGTTCCCACATGCACACATCGTCCCAGTTGGTGTGCTTGATGTAGACCTCCGGAGGAATATAGTCCTTGAAGTCCTAAACAAAAAAGGAAATTAAGATTAGTACCGATGATGAAACGGAGACGCAATCGCAACACGATCCTGACTGAATCAACGGAAATATATTACAATATTTTGTGGGTGTTTTTAATGTGTTTTCTTTAGAATTGTGGCATGATATGGGATGTATATTCAGGCGTGTATAAGAGTCAACACATGTATAGGCGTGTATGGTGTATATGGAAGTAAAAAGGGGAACTATGGAGAGAAATATGGACGGATGGAATAGTTTCGTGAAAGTATTGTTAGATGCTTTTAGCATTAATCATTTACATAAGAATAATATTCACGAGTTGATAAAATATTTGCTAATCATTCTAAATAAAAAGGGAACAACAAATCGAAAGGAAAACATTTCAAAACAACTATTATAAAAAAATATTTTACATGAAAATTGTTCCCGGCTTTCAGTCCTGATAAAATAAGTCAATATTTAGATTTGTGGTTTTTTGATAATCTTCCTGCTCAGCTACAGATTCCAGCTCAGTTCTCACGACGATGACATCCCGACTCCACCTGATCCGTAGAACACTTCAGGTCAGTGTCTTTGTCTGGATGCTGAATTATGTAAAGTCTTTGTTTCTGTTTCCCTCCTGAAGAGCGTCTTGTCCACTAAGTGAGATGGACGGCTGTCTGAGCCTCGTGACATTAATCTGCAGGCCTCATGGGTCCACGACGGGGTCCAGCTCACAGACTCCCATCAATATGCGTGCTCTGCACTTACACAGCCGGGAAATAAAAACACATCTTTTGCGACTATATCTGGAGTAAAACACAGATTAGCACTTCAGTGGCACTTAAATAGCTCTTATTGTGGTGCTTTTGTAGTTCTATGTTGAGGAAATGTTACTTTCTGTATTCTTGTTGTTCTTAGTTTGTACTCTAGGTTGATGCACTTATTGTAAGTCGCTTTGGATAAAAGCGTCTGCTAAATGACACGTGATGTCATGTAACAGCACCCAGCACCGATGAGCCGGATGGAAGAGCAATTACTATCAAACCAAAACTAATTTTCCCACAGAATCCAAGCGTTGAAGTAAGGCGGGAATGCATCCTGAAAGGGTTACACTTCGACTTAAATGAAGAACCTGACGCTACAAATATCCAAACCAGAGCCAAGCTCAAGCAGCTGGAGATGAAAAGCTGGAGGGGAATATAAATTCTTCTGAAACGACAAAGACCACGACAGAAACACCAGCGCTCACATCCAGGTGGTCTCTGCAGAACTCCAGGCCGATGTCTCCCAGGACCCTCTTGACATTTTTCCTGGCTTTCCGCAGACTGCCCAGGTTATTGACGGGGAGCTGGAACATTCTGCCCACCTGAAGAGCAGAAGACACACAGACGGCGTGATATCGACAGGTACCGTGACTGACCGTGTGGCAGTCATGGGAATGAACAGTGCTGCTGAAGAGGACCGTGAGTTAGCAGAGTGCGAGGCCGGAGAGGACCGCCTCCATGACAACACGCACGGCTTCCACGTGGATTACATAAAAGGCCTTTTGGCATTTAGCCGTCGTGATGTGTGGTGGGAATCAGCACAACAATTATTAAACTTATATTTAATAATAATAGGGGGAAAGTGGATCAACAAGCAACTGGCTGGATTCATTTGTAAAAAGCACAGATACACTCCAGCTCTTATAAACCTGGGGTTGGAAGGACACGTTATGTTTTGGAGTGTTGAGTTCATCCGATTTGGCCTTCACCATCTTGGATTATGGTCGTCAGCAGCGACCTGTCAACCACGGTCCACCCAGTCAGAGCGGAGCACCCCTTCCATCAGGTCCGGCATGAGAGAAGGCACCTTCTGCCAGAGAAACAAGACGGCTGCTCGACTCCAGGTCCAAAGGGGCCATCTCTTCCCGTCTCTATTCACGTCTGAGCTTTGTGTAGTGGGGTCAAAGGTCACTGTGGCACGATGACATCAAAGCAGGTCAGGGACAACAAACAGGCCCACACGACTCCTGCTCACAACGCCGCTCATTTCCCTTCTCGATGAAACACCAAGCGGAGAACGTGCGGTTCCACCAACTGTTGGGCCTGGTGAGGAACCCAGAGAACCAGAGACGTCCCCGCCCGTCTGGCCGACCTGCGTCTGTCTGTCTGTCAGAAGAGTGTGAGAGGGAGTGAAACACACATACCCATGACCACCTCCCCTCCCTCGCTCCCTTTTCTTGCTTCTTCCATTACTTGCAGATGGCGCTAGAGAGGCGCTCCGTTATGTAAGCCTCCCGACTCTCTCTGCCGGCCCCCTTTTCTCGCTCCCTGCCTCGCAATACCATCACAGAATGGCGCCTCCTATTGAGTCAGCAGCAGCCTCTACAATATGTCTGCAGTGGAGGGGGAGGGAACGGAGGGAGAGGGGAGGAAGGGAGGGATGTTGGAAGGGAGGAAGGGGAGGGACAGAAGGAGCGAGAGAGATCAGTGAAGGGGGAGGGGAGTGCGAGAGAGGATGAGGTGGGGTGGGTGAGGGAGGGGGGGAGCTAGGAGGAAGGGGAGGGAGAGAGGGGAGGGGTGGGAGAGAGAGGGTAGGGAGTGAGAGAGGGGGGAGCAAGCGAGGGGTGGGAGATAGAGGGGAGGGAGCAAGGGGAGTGAGAGGGGAGGGAGTGAGAGAGGGGGGAGCAAAGGGTGAGATGAGAGGAAAGGAGAGAGGACAGAGTGAGCGACAAAAGTGGAGGATGGGGGGGGGGGGGATGGGGAGGCAGGGAGGTCGGACAGACAGACTCAGAGGAGAAGGAAGGGAGGGGGAAGGAGGAGAGTAGGATAGAGATGGGGATGAGGGGGGAGAAAATGGAAGAGGGTGAGAGGAAGAAGGAGCTACGGCTAGGCAGGGGAAGGGAGGGGGGTGGGAGGAAGAAGAGGTAGAGACGAGGAGGAAGGGAGAAGGGGAAAAAAGGCCAAGGAGAGGCTGAGTAGGAGGGAAGGGAGGGAGAGAAGGAATAGGCGAGGGAGGAGAGGAGATAGGAGGCTGCTCTGCTGAGGGCTGCTGGCAGAAAACAGGTTTCCTCTTCACCTGTGTTGGGAGAAAAGGCCTCAACACCTTCAGCCAGGGAGCGGCTCCCTCAGCCCTCTCCCTGGGGCACGACGCCCCGCGTTCTGCTCGACGACAGACGGTTACAACCGGTCCGGTACGGGGAGAAGCTCCTGGTGACTTCACCGTATTCACACCAACAACATGAAAAAAGTTTGGGATGCTGAAAATGCAACCGGGTCATTTGTGACAGGAGGCTCAACACCTGACCAGAGCCCTTTAGCAACACACGCCAGGGGGCCGTCTGAGCATCAACGTGTGTGTGTGGAAGATGGTAGTGATCTGGTCGTTATTTGACACTGACCACGTGAAGGTATCAAACGATTGGAGTGCATCACAACTCTGGGGTCACCTGGCTGAACCTTGATCAGGCTTGTGATGACCCCCCCCCCCTTCTCCCCAGGTTGAAGGCATACATTAACAAAAAGATCGTATGGATGCTCAGCCCACCATCTGAGTGAGGTTGTGCATATAGCTACGTTACATCACGTGTCTTTCAGGACACAACTCTGGTGTATTAACAGTGTGGGTACACTTTCAATATTCGCAGCATTGAGAGAAAATGTTTTTATAAATTAAAAACTTCTAAAAGATCTGCGAGCTCTGTCCAGTGGACACGAGCCAGTGGATCTACGCGTCGATTGATATATCTGACAGTCTCCGGATCGATCGGCTCAGGCAGCCCGCTGACAAAGAATGGGGACGCACCGCGCTGGGTTAGCATGCTAAGCTAACGCAACTCGCATCAACAACACGGGCAGTTCGAAACTAATGCGACCATGTCTGTCCCCCCACACACACACACACACACACACACACACACACACACACACACACACACACACACACACACACACACACACACACACACACACACACACACACACACACACACACACACACACACACACACACACACACACACACACACACACACACACACACACACACACACACACACACACACACACACACACACACACACACACACACACACACACACACACACGCAAACATGACGTTACCGGAGAAGTGATTCAACTCGCGGTTCCGTTACCCCTCTCCGGACTATCCGTGAGCGATGACAGCCAGGTTACCGTCGCCGTAACGTTACTTCCACCGCAGGCAGCCCCGGATAACGGCTGAACTCTCCGTCTCGCGCTCGCTACCGGCTGAACTCTCCGTCTCGCGCTCGCTCTTTCGCGCTCCCGTCCCCGTCTCGCGCTCGACCGTTAAACCACCAAGTTGTACCTGCGCTTCGCACCCAGCGCTCCCGCCTGAGTGAGAGGTGTCCGCGGCGGCGGGGAGACGACGCGGGGACACTTCCACGGACCGTCTTTCCCAGATAGAGCTCGGTGAATTATCCTTTTATCAGGTGACAACTATCTCCGCAGGGGGGAACGAGCCCGCCGGCCGTCGGTCGACCCTCCAAGCCGGACTCTCCCTCGCCGAATAGGGCTCTCCTCTCCCCTGTGGTCGGCAAACGGGAACAGAAAGCCTCCGAGCCTCATTAGAACATGAAAGCCTCCATTCCCTTGAGCGGTGAGGGCGGACACGCGTCCTGCTGTTGGACCCCCTCTCAAACAGGGTAGCCCGGGTGTGCCTGTGATAGCCGGGCTGCCGACAGCGTTACGCTCATTCTTCTCTCTGACAGACAATACACACACAGCCGAGAAACTGCCCGATCCAAAATGGCGCAAATAAAAAGGGGCGGAAGTGACATCTACTTGATTAGCATACATAATCTCATTGTGAGAGCCCCGCGAACTCGGTTGGCTCACGGAAACTCTTGATTGGTCCATCAATCACTTTGGCCAATTAAGCTTTAAAAAAGAAAGACAAATAAACCTACCTCGTCCTTCTAAAAACTGCAGCGGGCCTTTGGTTCCCGAGCTCCGAGTCCGTGAGGTAAACAACCCGACAGAGTAGTGGCGGGAACCGGCCGACAGCGGGCGTCCTCCTGGAGTCGGTTACTCCTGGTTGGTGCGCATGCGCGATTTGGCTACATCTGGCGTCCCCCCCTCCCTCACTCCCCCGCGCAGGCTCGGATGTACACAGCCTTCAGCACCCAGATGAAGCGGTACCAACGGTCGGGCCACCGATAGGTGGCGCTGTGCTACACTGCTGATGCCCAATGCAGCCAAACTGACCGGGACTACTTTCCTTACGCGTTGCCTGTTGAAGAACAGTACTGTGACACTGCATTTAAATGGTTAAACCCATAACATTTGCCCCACTACACCCCTCATCGACACCCAATTCTAGGCCTCAGGCGAGGCCCCTCGAGGTGCACATTCCACGATGAAGTAGAACAGACACAAACCAGTACAACACACAATAAACAGGGCTTGACAATCCCGCCCTGCACTTTCATCGGTGAAAGGAGTAAAGCGGGATGTTTAATGTCTTTCATAATTAATTCATATAATCATCCTGCTGTGAGTTGGTAGCCGGTTCCCCATTTAAGGTTTTGACTCATTGTAAAGAGAGAAAAAAAGAGAGAGATGAGAATCAGAAACAAAAGACTGTTTAATTGTAAACAACCAATCACAGGGGTAGCAGTAGAACGTGTACTTGACACCCATCTGACAGCCGTGTGTGTGTGTGTGTGTGTGTGTGTGTGTGTGTAGCGTTCAGTCAGCTGTCTGGACTGGGAATGACGAGACACCATGTGACGCCACGTGCTGCGTTCAGGGGCTGATGGGAATGTAGAGCAGTACGTTCCTTCAGTATCCAGAGACGACTACTGACAGCAAACTACCTTCTATTGGCCGCTACCGGGGGAAGTCTCCTTCGTGTGACAGCCGGACCGCTCCTGTCCCGTTCTATTGACATTCTGATTATACTGTATTAAGGACAACGACTTTAAAACTGAAAGGAGCGCTCGGTGATCGCGTGACGTCCGAACCGAAGACCGATGATCATGTCGTGGCGAAGAGCGTGATGAGTCCTTTCACAAACGACACGATCTCGTTCCCTCCGAGTTTGGACTCTCCGTAAACTCGATCCACGAAGGAAATGGGCACCTGAGGGTCGGGAGGAGACAAGAGAGAACGGTTGGGAAATCCCAGCTGCAGGGTTTTGTGATTTAGAGCATGAGGTCGTTAAGCGGAGCTAAAACGCAGATTTGTCGTTTTCAAACCGGTTATTGTTGTGGAAAAGTATTAAAAATCACAGTTTAAAACCCACTGCCATTAGACCAGTTCTTTCTTAAGCGGTAATTATCTGTAAAGTATTATCTCATATTCATGGGCACCTTTATTGCCTTAGTAGAATAAAGAATAAACATTTAAAGTATTATATGCATTGGAAAGAAACGGACGTTGAATATCCTGTAAACTATTTGATTTTGCTGCAAAGTAAGAACATAAATGAAGATTGTTAACGCCTTCTCACGAAGTGAAGTCTAAAAAATAAATAAAAAAATGTTTAAAGACCAAGACCAATGTCGTCCGGATGCAGAAAAAGTAGTGAAATTATCCTTTTTTGGTTTCACAAACAACTGATTTATATTACTTTTTCACATCCTTAGGTGGGGTAACAATTTAGAATCTAAAGAAACATCATCACCACATAACTTTAAGTGTGCATTTTCTTTCCACCCCCCCATCCTCCCATAAATACATGAATGAATGAATTGGGGCCTCACTTCTCCGACTGTGTAGTTGAGCTGTCTGGCGCGGACGATCATCTCCATCTGGAAGACGTACCCTTTGGACACGCACCGCTCCACCAGACTCTCCAGCACAGACTTCTTATACAACCTGAGGTCAGTGAGGGGGGAAAACACCGCATGTGTTCAGAAACACGCCCCCGTTGAAAAGAAAAGTCACCGGCGCTCATTCCACTTACCTGAAGCTGCCCGTGAGGTCCGAAGCTCCGGGTCTCAACAGCACCTGACTCAGAAAGTTGGCTCCCCGACTGTGAACGCGAGAAGATGACGGAGGACGGAGAGAATCAGACGTTGTTCGCAGGACGAGGGCGAGTGGAAAATGTTGATGGCGTGAAGCTACCTGATGAGTTTCCTGCGCAGGTCCCATCCGTACACGCCTCCGTTCCCTTGGTAACGGGTACCAGACACCAGGTCGTAATCACCTTCCTTCTGCTTGCTGACAAATAAAACAAAACAGGTTATCAAAAGAAGAATTTAGTTTATGTATTCAGAAATTCATGTTGCATAAAATGTAAGTATTATTATAGAGATTTTTTTTAAATTACATAATAGGGAATGGAAATTAAGTAACACTTACTCAATAAATTCCAGGATGAATTTGGGCTGGAAAAAAAGAGAAAAGGAATGATCAAATAATATTATGCCAGAAATTAATATTAATTAATTAATTTTATAGAACAAACAATGAATTGAAAACAATTAAATAACTCTCTGTGAACAAGCCCCACTCACATGATGGGAAAGATCTGCATCCATGATAATGATGAAGTTCCCGGTGGCGTGCTTCATGCCGTGTATGTACGCGGTGCCTTAAGAAGGAAGCGGAGGAGCTCATCAGTCGTTGGCAAATGTTACTGGAACGAATACACCTTTTTATGTATTTGTTTCCCACGCAGTTTTGAACCTACCGAGGCCTAACTTGGTTGCTCTTGGTCGTAGAAGCTGAACCACAGAAAAGAGAGATTATGAGTCTGCATGAACATCCCATGCACCATTATCTGACTGAAACCCACGGTTAATGCTACGCAGTAAACAATGTCAATAACACGTTTGTTGTTGTCTCTATGAAGGTGTAATATATATTCATTCATTCTAATATATCTTATAAAATTGTAAGAAATGCAAAGGAGTCTGCCCAGAGTGGTCACTGTGAGGGCTTTACTTACTATTTTATCCTCTCCATAGATTTTCTGCAACTGCTTCGCCACCTCAAGTGTCCCGTCTGGGCTTCCGTCGTCAATGACAATTATCTCGTAGTTGTAGCCACTGTAAATACACGATCAACTTGAGTTGCGTAATTTGGTTCGTTCAAGTGTTGAACCTTTAACACACGCGCGCGTATACACACAATAAAACAAAGAAAAAATACACGACCTCCCTCTGATTTAGTGACAGCTCATCACTGACAGACATTAGCTAACTCCCCACAACAGCTAGCTCGCTCGAGCTACGTGGCTCCGCGGGACTTCGCTCACCTTTCAGCGAAGTATTTCACCAACAGCCACACGATCAGGGGCAGGTTTTCCCTCTCGTTGTAGGTCGGTAACAGTATCGAGTATTTGTCCTGACTGTCCCGGTGTGGGGGCGAAGTTTTTCGGCTTGCCATAACGACGTGAATCTACGGCCAGGTAACACCACCGCGTAAAGCTAAAGTGTGCGACAACATCCTGTTTGTGCTTTTCAAAATAAAGTGAGTATCGGCGTAACTAGTTTGGAAAATACAATGGATGGCATACTTTTTTACATGTTTTATAACAAACAGGCAGAGAGTTTATAACTGTTTATATTAGCAGTAGTGAAACAGTACAGAGAACATAAACGTGTACATAAATTAGCGAGTTTGTTAATCTCAAGTACTTCACGTTGCGATGTAAATTACTCAGATTCTGACCTCGCTACCATGATGATAGAACACATTACCTATTGATGCTCATTACAACTAGCTTGCCTAACTTTTACGTTGTACAAGTATTCTCCAATGATTTTAGGAGGGCAACATGTTTATTATTTTGAAAAACAAACAAAAATGTCAGACCAAACAGGAAACCGCGTGTAACATTGAGGCTAATTTAACGAAGCCGCCGGGGATCGAACGGGAACTTCCGTTGTGCTCTTCAAAATAGACCCGACTGGAAACAAGTCTCTCTTCGCAGACGTTCCAACGAAGGACTATAACATTATTATTATTAATGATGACAATAATAATAATAATAATAATAATAATATAATTATTAAAGTATCCTTTCGCTCAGTAGAGACACGTTTTTAAAGAAAGAAATAAACACTTCTTCATAAGACACAAATTAATTAAATTTATTAACAGGATTTTAAAAATCACACACACACATACACTGTTTATCACCTGAACCCCATTGAAACTGGAAAATGTAAACAGGAATTTTCAATACAAAAAAGCTACAGTATAAAATATCATGAATGAATAACTGCATACAAAGAATATAATAAAAAATATACAAAGTATAATCCACAAAGGAGATTCTCACAGTATCATTTATACCAAAAATGAAGCTTTTACACCATGGATTATGCGTTGTCATCATCATTGAGGCAGTTAAGGTTAGAATGGCAGATGAAATATGCAAAATTTGACACGGCTAAACTACTTGGCATCGATACAGCGCATGAATACATGATCATGGTCATAAAAGGTTTCAGTGCGAATAAGATGGAGAAGACAACACATGCCCGATCCTAATGACACAATATGTTCCTTTATGATGGTTCCTGTTCACTCACTCATCACTAGTCTATAAAGAGAGCGTTTTACTTATTCTTGGTTCTCAGTCGTTTCTTCTTAAAAGTCAAAAGAAAATAAGGTAACA
>NC_079396.1:1523032-1535532 GCF_029220125.1 Pseudoliparis swirei
TGTATGTGCATGTGTGTCTATGTGTGTGTATGTTTGTATGTGCATGTGTGTCTGTGTGTATGTTTGTTCAGTATGTGTGTGTCTGTGTGTGTGTGTCTGAACTGAATGCATGCAAAAAAAGCTAGATTGCATTGTAAATGCTGTTGTCTTGTTATACAGTCATTAAGATAGTTAAATGGAATGACGAATCGACACACAGAGTTAACCGGCCTCGTGATTTGTCCCTCCCGTCTTACCGTAGGTCCCACTGCTCCAGAGAAGCCTCGCTCCCCGATGTGCCCCGGGTGGCCGGGCATTCCCTGGAAACCCTGGAGAACACAAAGAGGTGAAAGAGAAGAAGAGACACTGTGGTATTAATTGGGTGTATATATACATATAAATATATATATATATATATATATATACTCTGAGACAGTTAATATAAATATATATATTTATATTAACTGTCTCAGAGTATATATATATATATATTAGGGCTGTCAGCGTTAACGCGTTAATCTATGTGATTAATTTGGCCGCGTTAACGCACTAAAATATTTTAACGCAATTAACGCAAATTTTTTTTTAAACCGCGGCAGTACGGTTTGACACTGTTTCCGTTTTTAAAACAATTATTTCTCCGCGAAAATAAGGAGCATGAATCAGTTTAACTCGTGGATGAATCAGTCGGGTTTCCTCCTGCTCCTCCTTCCTCCCGTCTCCCCCTCTGACACACAGAGGAACGGAGGGGCGACGTGTCGGGGGACGCGGCGCGGAAAGAACTCGTCACACTAAACCTTCAACGTGATTGGTCAATCCGTTTGTCTGTCAACATTTCGGGAAAAAAACAACCAATGAACACTCAGTAAATCACAAAGGACCTCACAGGTAAGGCTCATTTAGCAGCCTGTCAGTCAGAGAACCAGAGAACACGGCGCGAGGACAATGAGCCTCATTGAATAGAGCTGAGATTGTTCTGGAATGTTTGATGTATAACACGGGGGGGGGGGGGGGGTCACAGGCAAAATACTTTAAACGGTGAATTTAATTTATTTTGTAAAATGTATAAAATGCCCCCAGCGGGTTAAGAATAGAATATACACTTTTATTAATCCCCAAGGGGAAATTAGTTCTCTGCATTTAACCCATCCTTAGTTATTAAGGAGCAGTGGGCTGCAGTGATGCGCCCGGGAAGCAACTGGGGGTTCAGTGCCTTGCTCAAGGACACTTCGACTTGCAACTAATGGGGAGAGCGGGGATCGAACCCACAACCCTGCGGTTGCAGGACGGCCCTCTTACCCCACTGAGCTAAAGCCGCCCCTTAACATGACATATGTGAATGTCAGTCAGTTATCAAGGCCACTGGTTCTGCTGTTGTTCAGTGTTAAAGATGACAGGACCAATGGGGTCTCAATATACTTTTTTTTTTTTTACTAATCTGATGTTTCACTGAAGAAACAATTTATCATCCACGATATTAAATACACTGGCGGCCTGTCCAGGGTGTCCCCTGCCTTCGCCCTATGTCAGCTGGGATCGGCTCCAGCGCCCCCGCGACCCTAATGAGGATAAGCGGTATTGATAATGGATGGATGGATATTAAATACCTCGCTGGCACTGTATATGTAGGAGCCTCTTTGAAAACACAGCTCTGTGTGAAGTTTTGTCTTTAAAAAGAAGGAAAAAACTTTTAAGCGCGATTAATCGCGATTAATTAATCGCAATTTCAAAATGTGCGATTAATTAGTTAATTTTTTTTAATCGATTGACAGCCCTAATATATATATATTAACTGTCCTCTTTAGGTTGGACATGACCACTGAGGACACACTGTGATATACATGCAATGTCATGTTTTGACCAGCAGGTGGTGCCAGAGGCCCAAAACCTAAACGCTCGTTCATAAATTGAACGTGTCCACGCGAGAGTTCATGGACCAGAATGTGGGTCACGGTCAGATTCTGACCCGTCTAAACTCTCGACCCTGGGGGTCTACAATGAAGTCCTCACCCGGGGTCCGGTGAGACCGGGTCCACCGATGTTTCCCTCGAGGCCCCTGATGCCCTGTGGACAGAGAGGTGAGGACCAATGACAAACAGGGACGGAGGGTCACGGTGACGTCCTGGGGTCACGCAGCTCACCTGAGGGCCTGGAGGCCCCAGCTCTCCCGCTGGACCCGGAGGTCCCGGTAGACCCTGCAGAGGAAGAGGTCAGGTCACCTGATGAACGGGTTCTAAAGGGTTCTAAAGGTTGCCCCTCCTAGGTCTGTATGTTGGGGACTTGGTGTAGACTCACCTGGACCCCTGGTCGACCAGGATCTCCCTTCCCCCCTCGGGCACCAGGTGGACCCTAAAGAGAGAAAACCAGACTAGATCCATGAGACCATGAGACCGTGTAGACCATGTGGACCATGTAGACCGTGTAGACCATGTAGACCATGTGGACCATGTAGACCGTGTAGACCATGTAGACCATGTGGACCATGTAGACCGTGTAGACCATGTAGACCATGTGGACCATGTAGACCATGTGGACCATGTAGACCATGTGGACTATGTAGACCATGTAGACCATGTGGACCATGTAGACCATGTGGACCATGTAGACCATGTAGACCATGTAGACCATGTGGACCATGTTGACCATGTAGACCGTGTAGACCATGTGGACCATGTAGACCATGTGGACCATGTAGACCATGTGGACCATGTAGACCATGTAGACCATGTGGACCATGTAGACCATGTGGACCATGTAGACCATGTAGACCATGTGGACCATGTTGACCATGTAGACCATGTGGACCATGTAGACCAGGCCTATTCAACTAGCGGCCCGCGGGCCGGATACGGCCCGTTTGAGTTTAACTACGGCCCGCAAGACTGCCTGCAAATCACTATAGCTTGGTAAGAAAAAATAAAACTGACGGACACGCCTCTTTTATACATTGAGACATCTAACCCAGAGCCATCGAGTTTCACTGTTGCCTCAAGCAAACCTGTATGGTTACATCAGGGGTGCTCAATACGTCGATCGCAGCGACCTGCCAGTCGATCGCGGCGCAGTATGGTAGATCGCATGACATTAAACAAAATTGTCCCGCCCTCCTGTCACTTTCTCTATAGCGCCACATTACAGCAGCAGCATTTCATTTCTGTCTCTACGTGTCGCGTTAACAGTCCTCTGCCCGCCGTCTCGTGCGCCGCGGAGCTCCGACACCAGTTTGCGGGCATCGGGACGGAGCAAAGAAAAAGTCACTAGCCCCCGTCCGTCGGTCGATCGCCTTGACTTGGTCACATAATAAGTAGCTCGCATGCTGAAAAAGTGTGAGCACCCCTGGGTGACATCTTTATGTTACGCACCGTGTTGGTTGCCGGTGTTACACCCCTTCTGGTTTTCAAACCTACTGGTTTCCCTGCGCGTGCGTGCGTTGTGTTCTCTTCACATCTGCAGCGGGGCTCTGTCTCGCGCACCAGATTCGTCACACATTCACAAACATATTGCTGGAGATCTTCAAGCCTCCGTTCATATCCATTTCGACGATTACGATTGTATAAGTGAGCAGCGCATCACAGCCACGGAGGAAGAAATACATTTTAGAAAGAAAAAAATGTATAAAGATCGCCCGACCTGGTTTCGATCTCTTTGACGCAAAAGGAGACTATACTCAAAGACATGCAGTCTGTGCGCTGCGCCACCAGATCTTAGTTTCAGCCCAAGTAATTTATATATTGATCCATTAAGTCACATTTCTTATGTTTTCATGGGAACAGTTTGGTCGAAGGGATCTGAAACAACTGGTTACCTTGAGCGGATATGTTCACTTTGAAACATGTTTATAGTGATGCTTGTTCGCAACACTTTTGCCACACAATACCGACGCATTTTCGTGTGTCACTGTTTACCTGTGGAAATATACATTACTGTTTTTCATTTTGAGCCATTATTTGATCAATATTCTGTGCGGCCCTCACACCCCCCGTGATTTTCTTATTCGGCCCACTTGCTACTGAAGTTGAATAGCCCTGCTGTAGACCATGTGGACCATGTAGACCATGTAGACCATGTAGACCATGTAGACCGGGGTAATGACACCGTGTGTTTGATGCTGAGGAGGCCCCTCACCGCTTTGCCCTGCACGGCGATGCCTCGGGGCCCCGTGGTGCCCAGGGCCCCCAGACCCCCCTCCAGTCCAGGCTTCCCTGGAGGACCCACCTCCCCCTGAAACACAGAGACATGAACCTGAAGTCACCGAGGTCTCTGAACCTGCGGCTGGCCTCACCTCCACCAGCAACACTCTCTCACCTTCAGGCCTTGCTCGCCCTTCTCGCCTTTCTCACCACGAGAACCTGGCCTTCCCTGGGGGGGGGGGGGGGGGCAGCAAACACAGTGAACATCAACAGGTTATCAAGGGGCTGGTTCACACGGCACAATGAGATCCTGGAGGGGGGGGGGGACGTACGTTTGGCCCCAGGGAACCGGAGGCTCCGGGGATGTCGGAGGAGCAGGTGCAGGTGTAGGCCGGGACGGGGCAGCTCACCTCATCTCTCTGAGACACACACACACACAGACACACATACACACACACACAAACACACACAGACACACACACACACACACAGACATCAACAATGAAGACATCTTGTGTTGTTTGTGTGTAGCTCTGTTTCTTGTGTTGCTTGTGTGTAGCTCTGTTTCTTGTGTTGCTTGTGTGTAGCTCTGTTTCTTGTGTTGTTTGTGTGTAGTTGTTTGTGTGTTTCTTGTGTTGCTACCTGTCTTGCCAGGTCATCCTCTAAAGAGAGTTTGACCCTCAGTGGGCTTCACCTGTGTGAATAAAGCTTTCATCATAACAAAGTGACTGACCGCCCCCGGCAGGTCGCAGCAGGAGTCCTCCAGAGCCCACGTGGTGTTGCAGACGATCTCAAAGGACTGCAGCTGGAACTGGAAGAGGAAGAGGAAGAGGAAGAAGGAGAAGAAGAAGAAGAAGACGAAGAAGAGCGGCGGGATGAGGACGGCGTGGAGGTACACCTGTGTGTCTGCTGTGTGAGACGTACCTGGGCCGAGCCGCTGTTCGGCCCTCTGGTCTTCACCAGCTTGCCGAGCATCTCGAAGCCGTCGGTGGGCAGGCTGCCGAGGGGGCGGGCCGGCCGCTCGCCCACACGCTGGCAGTCCACCGACAGGGACACGCCCACCTGGCTGACGGACAGGTGCACCTGCCAATCACAGTTATCACATCAGAACCAGGGTGGTAAACACGTCAACTGTAAACACGTCACCTGTAAACACGTCACCTGTAAACAGGTCACCTGTAAACACGTCACCTGTAAACACGTCACCTGTAAACACGTCACCTGTAAACAGGTCACCTGTAAACACGTCACCTGTAAACACGTCACCTGTAAACACGTCACCTGTAAACACGTCACCTGTAAACAGGTCACCTGTAAACACGTCACCTGTAAACAGGTCTCCTGTAAACACGTCACCTGTAAACACGTCACCTGTAAACACGTCACCTGTAAACAGGTCACCTGTAAACACGTCACCTGTAAACACGTCACCTGTAAACACGTCACCTGTAAACAGGTCACCTGTAAACACGTCACCTGTAAACACGTCACCTGTAAACACGTCACCTGTAAACACGTCACCTGTAAACACGTCACCTGTAAACAGGTCTCCTGTAAACACGTCACCTGTAAACACGTCACCTGTAAACAGGTCTCCTGTAAACACGTCACCTGTAAACACGTCACCTGTAAACACGTCACCTGTAAACACATCACCTGTAAACACGTCACCTGTAAACACGTCACCTGTAAACAGGTCACCTGTAAACACGTCACCTGTAAACAGGTCACCTGTAAACACCCTCCTCCCGGGGCTCCCCTCACCTTGTGGAAGCTCCCGTAGAAGAGCCGGTGGACCTCCTGCTGGTCGAAGGTCAGCTCCTGCACCTCCCCCCTGTAGTCCAGGCTGAAGTACAGCAGCTGCTTGGTGGTCGCTGTGGAGGACATTGACCTCTGACCTCTGACCTCACACAGTGTCCCACAGGAAGCACACCTGCAGCCAGGTGTAAACAGTCCCCGACTACTTCCTGTTTCAACACTACTTCATAGTAGTAATAATATAATTATAGTATTTATATATAAATATATAGAGAGAGAGTTCTGGAGACTCACGGTCCAGCACGACTCCCATCTGGGGCTGGAAGTCATTGTCGGTGAGCTGCCACAGGGCGAAGGGCTCGCGGGGCGAGTCCTGCAGCACGCGGAAGGAGATGCTGATGGTGTGTTCAGGGGAGAAGCCCGCAGGGTGGATGAACCTGGGGGGGGGTCAGATGGAGCAATGATCTGCAGGTCATATCTATAGGATCCATATCAGCACTAAAGTGAGACTGAAGGTAAGAGCTTCATTCATGGATGTTGGTGTGTAAATAAACATACATCAATAAAGTGATCAGAAGTGACGAGCTCACCTGGTGTGTATTACTAATTATTACATAAAGAGCTCACCTGGTGTGTATTACACATTAAACTAGAATGGGCACTCGGTAGAGCGCATACCTTCGCATATCACAAGATTGGGCATTGAATTATGAACATTTTGGCATTAGTTGCATGCCAATTGGACAAAAATGTATCGTGCTATGGTAAAAAAAGAGTTTGACCTTTCCATGACCTTGACCTTGACCCGATTGATCCCAAAATCTAATCAAATGGTCCCCGGATAATAACCAATCATCCCACCAAATTTCAGGCGATTCAAGAACATTTGACCTGTTCATGACCTTTGACCTTGACCTTTGACCCGATCGATACCAAAATCTAGTCAAATGGTCCCCGGATAATAAACAATCATCCCACCAAATTTCATGCGATTCGGTTCAATACTTTTTGAGTTCTGCGAAAGATTTTGACCTGTTCATGACCTTTGACCTTTGACCCGATCGATCCCAAAATCTAATCAACTGGTCCCCGGATAATAAACAATGATCCCACCAAATTTCATGCGATTCGGTTCAATACTTTTTGAGTTCTGCGAAAGATTTTGACCTGTTCATGACCTTTGACCTTTGACCCGATCGATCCCAAAATCTAATCAACTGGTCCCCGGATAATAAACAATCATCCCACCAAATTTCATGCGATTCGGTTCAATACTTTTTGAGATTTGCGAATAACACGCATACAAATAAATAAATAAATAAATAAATACACGGCGATCAAAACATAACCTTCCGGCATTTTCAATGCGAAGGTAATAAAGAGCTCACCTGGTGTGTATTACTAATTATTACATAAAGAGCTCACCTGGTGTGTATTACACATTAAATAAAGAGCTCACCTGGTGTGTATTACTAATTATTACATAAAGAGCTCACCTGGTGTGTATTACACATTATTACATAAAGAGCTCACCTGGTGTGTATTACTCATTATTACATAAAGAGCTCACCTGGTGTGTATTACTCATTATTACATAAAGAGCTCACCTGGTGTGTATTACTCATTAAATAAAGAGCTCACCTGGTGTGTATTACTAATTATTACATAAAGAGCTCACCTGGTGTGTATTACTCATTATTACATAAAGAGCTCACCTGGTGTGTATTACTCATTATTACATAAAGAGCTCACCTGGTGTGTATTACTCATTATTACATAAAGAGCTCACCTGGTGTGTATTACTCATTAAATAAAGAGCTCACCTGGTGTGTATTACACATTAAATAAAGAGCTCACCTGGTGTGTATTACTAATTATTACATAAAGAGCTCACCTGGTGTGTATTACTCATTATTACATAAAGAGCTCACCTGGTGTGTATTACTCATTATTACATAAAGAGCTCACCTGGTGTGTATTACTCATTATTACATAAAGCGCTCACCTGGTGTGTATTACACATTAAATAAAGAGCTCACCTGGTGTGTATTACACATTAAATAAAGAGCTCACCTGGTGTGTATTACTAATTATTACATAAAGAGCTCACCTGGTGTGTATTACTAATTATTACATAAAGAGCTCACCTGGTGTGTATTACTCATTATTAAATATAGAGCTCACCTGGTGTGTATTACTCATTAAATAAAGAGCTCACCTGGTGTGTATTACTCATTATTACATAAAGCGCTCACCTGGTGTGTATTACACATTATTACATAAAGAGCTCACCTGGTGTGTATTACTCATTATTACATAAAGAGCTCACCTGGTGTGTATTACTCATTATTACATAAAGAGCTCACCTGGTGTGTATTACTCATTATTACATAAAGAGCTCACCTGGTGTGTATTACACATTAAATAAAGAGCTCACCTGGTGTGTATTACTCATTAAATAAAGAGCTCACCTGGTGTGTATTACTCATTATTACATAAAGCGCTCACCTGGTGTGTATTACACATTATTACATAAAGAGCTCACCTGGTGTGTATTACTAATTATTACATAAAGAGCTCACCTGGTGTATATTACTCATTATTACATAAAGAGCTCACCTGGTGTGTATTACTCATTATTACATAAAGAGCTCACCTGGTGTGTATTACTCATGATTACATAAAGAGCTCACCTGGTGTGTATTACTCATGATTACATAAAGAGCTCACCTGGTGTGTATTACTCATTAAATAAAGAGCTCACCTGGTGTGTATTACTCATTATTACATAAAGCGCTCACCTGGTGTGTATTACACATTATTACATAAAGAGCTCACCTGGTGTGTATTACACATTATTACATAAAGAGCTCACCTGGTGTGTATTACTCATTATTACATAAAGAGCTCACCTGGTGTGTATTACTCATGATTACATAAAGTGCTCACCTGGTGTGTATTACTCATTAAATAAAGAGCTCACCTGGTGTGTATTACTCATGATTACATAAAGCGCTCACCTGGTGTGTATTACACATTAAATAAAGAGCTCACCTGGTGTGTATTACTCATTAAATAAAGAGCTCACCTGGTGTGTATTACTCATGATTACATAAAGCGCTCACCTGGTGTGTATTACACATTAAATAAAGAGCTCACCTGGTGTGTATTACTCATTAAATAAAGAGCTCACCTGGTGTGTATTACTCATGATTACATAAAGAGCTCACCTGGTGTGTATTACTCATTATTACATAAAGCGCTCACCTGGTGTGTATTACTCATTAAATAAAGAGCTCACCTGGTGTGTATTACTCATGATTACATAAAGAGCTCACCTGGTGTGTATTACACATTATTACATAAAGAGCTCACCTGGTGTGTATTACTCATGATTACATAAAGAGCTCACCTGGTGTGTATTACTCATTATTACATAAAGAGCTCACCTGGTGTGTATTACTCATTATTACATAAAGAGCTCACCTGGTGTGTATTACACATTATTACATAAAGAGCTCACCTGGTGTGTATTACTCATTATTACATAAAGCGCTCACCTGGTGTGTATTACACATTAAATAAAGAGCTCACCTGGTGTGTATTACTAATTATTACATAAAGAGCTCACCTGGTGTGTATTACTCATTATTACATAAAGAGCTCACCTGGTGTGTATTACTCATTATTACATAAAGAGCTCACCTGGTGTGTATTACTCATGATTACATAAAGCGCTCACCTGGTGTGTATTACTCATTAAATAAAGAGCTCACCTGGTGTGTATTACACATTAAATAAAGAGCTCACCTGGTGTGTATTACTAATTATTACATAAAGAGCTCACCTGGTGTGTATTACTCATTATTACATAAAGAGCTCACCTGGTGTGTATTACTCATTATTACATAAAGAGCTCACCTGGTGTGTATTACTCATTATTACATAAAGAGCTCACCTGGTGTGTATTACTCATTATTACATAAAGCGCTCACCTGGTGTGTATTACACATTAAATAAAGAGCTCACCTGGTGTGTATTACACATTAAATAAAGAGCTCACCTGGTGTGTATTACTAATTATTACATAAAGAGCTCACCTGGTGTGTATTACTAATTATTACATAAAGAGCTCACCTGGTGTGTATTACTCATTATTAAATATAGAGCTCACCTGGTGTGTATTACTCATTAAATAAAGAGCTCACCTGGTGTGTATTACTCATTATTACATAAAGTGCTCACCTGGTGTGTATTACACATTATTACATAAAGAGCTCACCTGGTGTGTATTACACATTATTACATAAAGAGCTCACCTGGTGTGTATTACTCATTATTACATAAAGAGCTCACCTGGTGTGTATTACTCATTATTACATAAAGAGCTCACCTGGTGTGTATTACTCATTATTACATAAAGAGCTCACCTGGTGTGTATTACACATTAAATAAAGAGCTCACCTGGTGTGTATTACTCATTAAATAAAGAGCTCACCTGGTGTGTATTACTCATTATTACATAAAGCGCTCACCTGGTGTGTATTACACATTAAATAAAGAGCTCACCTGGTGTGTATTACTCATTAAATAAAGAGCTCACCTGGTGTGTATTACTCATTATTACATAAAGAGCTCACCTGGTGTGTATTACACATTATTACATAAAGAGCTCACCTGGTGTGTATTACACATTATTACATAAAGAGCTCACCTGGTGTGTATTACTCATTATTACATAAAGAGCTCACCTGGTGTGTATTACTAATTATTACATAAAGAGCTCACCTGGTGTGTATTACTCATTATTACATAAAGAGCTCACCTGGTGTGTATTACACATTATTACATAAAGAGCTCACCTGGTGTGTATTACTCATGATTACATAAAGAGCTCACCTGGTGTGTATTACTCATTATTAAATATAGAGCTCACCTGGTGTGTATTACTCATGATTACATAAAGAGCTCACCTGGTGTGTATTACTCATTATTAAATATAGAGCTCACCTGGTGTGTATTACTCATTATTACATAAAGAGCTCACCTGGTGTGTATTACACATTATTACATAAAGAGCTCACCTGGTGTGTATTACTCATTAAATAAAGAGCTCACCTGGTGTGTATTACTCATGATTACATAAAGCGCTCACCTGGTGTGTATTACTCATTAAATAAAGAGCTCACCTGGTGTGTATTACTCATGATTACATAAAGAGCTCACCTGGTGTGTATTACTCATGATTACATAAAGAGCTCACCTGGTGTGTATTACTCATGATTACATAAAGAGCTCACCTGGTGTGTATTACTCATTATTACATAAAGAGCTCACCTGGTGTGTATTACTCATGATTACATAAAGAGCTCACCTGGTGTGTATTACACATTAAATAAAGAGCTCACCTGGTGTGTATTACTCATGATTACATAAAGCGCTCACCTGGTGTGTATTACACATTAAATAAAGAGCTCACCTGGTGTGTATTACACATTACATAAAGAGCTCACATGGTGTGTATTACACATTAAATAAAGAGCTCACCTGGTGTGTATTACTCATTATTACATAAAGAGCTCACCTGGTGTGTATTACTCATTATTACATAAAGAGCTCACCTGGTGTGTATTACTCATGATTACATAAAGAGCTCACCTGGTGTGTATTACTCATGATTACATAAAGAGCTCACCTGGTGTGTATTACTCATTATTACATAAAGAGCTCACCTGGTGTGTATTACACATTAAATAAAGAGCTCACCTGGTGTGTATTACACATTAAATAAAGAGCTCACCTGGTGTGTATTACTCATGATTACATAAAGCGCTCACCTGGTGTGTATTACACATTAAATAAAGAGCTCACCTGGTGTGTATTACTAATTACATAAAGAGCTCACCTGGTGTGTATTACTCATTATTACATAAAGAGCTCACCTGGTGTGTATTACTCATGATTACATAAAGAGCTCACCTGGTGCTCTGCGTGAGCTGCACGTCTCTGTACAGCGTGTAGGCCGGCATGGCGTTGAACACGAAGGGCTCGGCCGCCACGCCGTCCACGGACGAGTGGGCGCGCTCCGTCAGGCCGAAGGCCTCCATCATGTCGAAGCCTGAGGCACGATGAGGGGGCACAGCGTTAGCATGACGCGGGGGTACAGCGTTAGCATGACGCGGGGGTACAGCGTTAGCATGACGCGGGGTACAGCGTTAGCATGACGCGGGGTACAGCGTTAGCATGACGCGGGGTACAGCGTTAGCATGACGCGGGGTACAGCGTTAGCATGACGCGGGGTACAGCGTTAGCATGACGTGGGGTACAGCGTTAGCATGACGCGGGGTACTAAACTGTCAGCTGCTGTGCTCACCGTTCACGCGGCTGTGTCTGATGGTGACTTCGGGACAAACTGAAACACACAGCAGGGCTTCAGTTTGACACGTTGCCATTGAAGCCTGATTCATGTTTGATTTAATCTTTTTTATTTGTATTGTTGTTTGAATGATAAATGTCTTAACGTGTGACACATGTTGTTACCTGCTGCACTGATGAGCAGCAACAGGAATACCTGTTGTTGGATGTGTTGTGTGTCTTACATGTGTGTGTCTCTTACGTGTGTGTTGTGTGTGT